>NW_027039096.1:2500-47368 GCF_034236695.1 Oncorhynchus nerka
GTTTAATGAAAATAATAGCTTTCTTTTACTTAGAATGGATAAGAATAGGTATTCTTCCTTTCTTTTCTTTTTTGTTCGGAACAGTTGTAATGAAAGATCTTCTTCTTCTTCTTTTCTATATTTACTACAGATTTAAATTTTCTTCTTTCTTCTTTAGCCTATTCTACTAAGTTGAATATAGTTATTCTTTCCTTTCTCTATTTTACATAAATGAGTTATAAATATAATATTCCTTCTTTCTCTGTTCTCAACAGAGTATCTGACATTACCTTCTCCTTTCTGTTTCTGCCATATGTGAATATTGATGATTAGCCTTTCTCTCTTCTCTCTTGTCTCACTGATATATTGAATGGTGACTTATTCTCTTCCTCTCTCTTCTCTCTTCTATCTTTACTACAGTTGAGAATTACACTATTCCTCCTTCCCATACTTTCTCTGTCTCTACCACAGGCTTGTACTTTGAAGACACTCATCTCTCCCTCTCCCTCTCCTCTCTTGTCTCTGCCACAGCTTGTTATGCTGATCTCTCCTCTCTCCTCTCTCTGTCTACTACAGTTTGTGCTGACACTATCCTTCCTCTCCCTCCCCTCTCTGTCTCCACCACAGTTTGTACTGACACTACCTCTCCCTCTCCCCTCTCCCTCTCTCTGTCTCTACCACAGTTTGTACTGACACTATCTCTCCCTCTCCCTCTCCTCTCTCTGTCTCTACCACAGTTTGTACTGACACTATCTCTCCCTCTCCCTCTCCTCTCTCTGTCTCTACCACAGTTTGTACCTGACACTATCTCTCCTCTCCCTCTCCTCTCTGTCTCTACCACAGTTTGTACTGACACTACTCTCTCCCTCTCCCTCTCTCTGTCTCCACCACAGTTGTTCTGACACTACCTCTCCTCTCTCCCTCTCTCTCTGTCTCTACCACAGTTTGGTACTGACACTATCTCTCCCTCTCCTCTCCCTCTCTCTGTCTCTACCACAGTTTGTACTTGACACTATCTCTCCCTCTCCTCTCTCTCTCTCTCTGTCTCTAACACAGTTTGTAATTGACACTATTCCTCCCTCTCCTTTCCTCTGTCTTCACTACAGTTTGTACTGACACTATCTCTCCCTCTCCCTCTCTCTGTCTCCCACCACAGTTTGTACTGACACACTCCCTCCCTCCTCTCTCTGTCTCTACCACAGTTTGTAGCTGATACTATCTCTCCCTCTCCCTCCTCTCTCTGTCTCACCACAGTTGTTCTGACAATTATCTCTCCTCCTCCTCTGTCTCTACCACAGTTTGTTCTGATGCTATCTATCCCTCTCTCCTCTCTGTCTCTGCCACAGTTTGTACTGACACTATCTCTCCCTCTCCCTCTCCCTCTCTTCTGTCTCTACCGCCAGTTTGTACCGACACTATCTCTCCCTCTCCCTCTCCTTTCTCTGTCTCCACCACAGTTTGTTCTGACACTATCTCTCCCTCTCCTCTCTTCTCTCTGTCTCTACCGCAGTTTGTACTGACACTATTCTCTCCTCCTCTTCCCTCTCTGTCTCCAACACAGTTGTTCTGACACTACCTTCCCTCTCCTCTCTCTGTCTCTACACAGTTTGTTCTGACACTATCTCTCCTCCCTCTCTGTCTCCACCACAGTTTGTACTGACACTATCTCTCTCCCTCCTCCCTCTCTGTCTCCACCACAGTTTTGTTCTGACATATCTCTCCCTCTCTCCCTCTCTCTGTCTCTGCCACAGTTTGTACTGACACTATCTCTCCTCTCCCTCTCAATTCTCTGTCTCCACCACAGTTTTATTGGCATGGGAATCATCTCCCTCTCCCTCCATCTGTCTCTACCACAGTTTGTACTGACACTATCTCCCTGAATCCTCTATCTGTCTCAAAAACAGTTTGTACTGACACTATCTCTCCCTCTCCTCTAAACTCTGTCTCTAAAATGCAGTTTGTACTGACACTATCCTCCCTCTCCCTCTCTCTGTCTCTACCACAGTTGTTCTGACACTACCTCTCCCTCTCCCTCTCCTCTCTCTGTCTCTACCACAGTTTGTTCTGACACCTATCTCTCCCTCCCTCCCTCTCTCTGTCTCTACTACAGTTTGTACTGACACTATCTCTCCCTCCTCCCTCTCTCTGTCCCACACAGTTTGTACTTACACTATCTCTCCCTTCCTCTCTGTCTCTACACAGTTTGTACCTGACACTATCTCTCCCTCTCCTCTCCCTCTCTCTCTCTGTCTCTACCATAGTTTGACACCCTGACACTATCTCCTCTCTCTGTCTCTACCATGGTTTGTACTGACACTATCTCTCCTCTCCCCTCTCCCTCTCTGTCTCTACCATAGTTTGCTGATACTATCTCTCCTCTCCCTCCTCTCTGTCTCCACACAGTTTGTACCTGACACTATCTCTCCCTCTCCTCTCTCTGTCTCTCTCTGTCTCTCCCTCCTCCTCTCTCTCTCTGTCTCCACCACAGTTTGTACTGACACTATCTCTCCCTCTCCCTCTGTCTGTCTCTACCACAGTTTGTACTGACACTATCTCTCCCTTCCCTTTCCTCTGTCTCTACCACAGTTTTGTCAATGACACTACATCTCTCCCTCTCCCTCTCTGTCTCTACCACAGTTTGTACTGACACATCTCTCTCTCCCTCCTCTCTTGTCTCTACCACAGTTTGTTCTGACATCTATCCTCCTCCTCTCCTCTCTCTCTGTCTCCACACAGTTTGTTCTGACACTATCTCTCCCTCCCTCTCCTCTGTCTGTCTCTACCACAGTTTGTTCTGATACTATCTCTCCTCTCCTCTCTCTCTGTCTCTACCACAGTTTGACTGACACTATCTCTCCCTCTCCCTCTCTCTGTCTCTACCACAGTTTTGTACTGACACTATCTCCCTCCTCTCTTCTGTCTCTACCACAGTTTGTACTGACACTATCTCTCCCTCTCCCTCTTCTGTCTCTACACAGTTTGTCTGACACTATCTCTCCCCTCTCCCTCTCTGTCTCTACCACAGTTTGTACTGACACTATTCTCTCCCTCTCCTCTCTCTCTTCTGTCTCCACCACAGTTTGCTGACACTATCTCTCCTCTCCTCTCCTCTCTCTGTCTCTACCACAGTTTGTACTGACACTATCTCTCCCTCCCTCTCCTCTCTCTCTGTCTCTACCACAGTTTGTACTGACACTACCTCTCCCTCTCCCTCTCCCCTTCTGTCTCTACCTAGTTTGTACTGACACTATCTCTCCTCTCCCTTCTCCCTCTCTGTCTCTACCACAGTTTGTACTGACACTATCTCTCCCCTCCTCTCCCTCTCTCTGGTCTCTACAGTTTGTACTGACACTATCTCTCCCTTTATCCTCTCCTCCTCTGTCTCCACCACAGATGTTCTGACACTACCTCTCCCTCTCCCTCTGTCTGTCTCTACACAGTTTGTACTGACACTATCTCTCCCTCTCCTCTCTCTGTCTCTACCACAGTTTGTACTTACACTATCTCTCCCTCTCCCTCTCTCTGTCTCCACCACAGTTGTTCTGACACTACTCCTCCCCTCTCCCTCTCTGTCTCTGCACAGTTTGTACTGACACTATCTCTCTCCCTCCCTCTCTCTGTCTCCACCACAGATGTTCTGACACTATCTCTCCCTCTTCCTCTCTCTCTGTCTCTACCACAGTTTGTTCTGACACTATCTCTCCCTCCTCTCCCTGTCTCTGTCTCTACCACAGTTTTGTACTGACACTATCTCCTCTCCTCCCTCCCTCTCTCTGTCTCCACCACAGTTGTTCTGACCTTTATCCTCTCCTCTCCCTCTCTCTCTGTCTCTGCCACAGTTTGTACTGACACTATCTCTCCCTCTCTCTCTCTGTCTCTACCACAGTTTGTACTGACACTATCTCTCCTCTCCCTCTCCCTCTCTCTGTCTCTGTCTCACAGTTTGTACTGACACTATCTCTCCCTCTCCCTCTCCTCCTCTCTGTCTCCAAACACAGTTGTTCTGACACTATCATCCTCTCCTCTCTGTCTCTACCACAGTTTGTACTGACACTATCTCTCCCTCTCCTCTCCTCTCACTGTCTCTGTCTCACAGTTTGTCTGACACTATCTCTCCCTCTCCCTCCTCTCTGTCTCTACCACAGTTTGTACTGACACTATCTCTCCCTCTTCCCTCTCTGTCTCTCACAGTTTGTCTGACACTTCTCTCCCTCTCCCTCTCCTCTCTGTCTGACACTAGTTGTTCTGACACTGCCTCCTCTCCCTCTCTCTGTCTCTACCACAGTTTGTACTGACACTATCTCTCCCCTCTCCCTCTCTCTGTCTCTACCACAGATTGTACTGACACTATCTCTCCCTCTCCCTCTCTCTGTCTCCACCACAGTTTGTACTGACACTACCCTCTCCCTCTCCCCTCTCCCTCTCTCTGTCTCTACCACAGTTTGTACTGACACTATCTCTCCCTCTCCCTCCTCTCTGTCTCTACCACAGTTTGTACTGACACTATCTCCTCCCTCTCCCTCTCTCCTGACACTACCTCTCCCTCTCTCTGTCTCTACCACAGTTTGTACTGACACTATCTCTCCCTCTCCTCTCTGTCTCTACCACAGTTTGTACTGACACTATCTCTCCCTCTCCCCTCTCTCTGTCTCTACCACAGTTTGTACTGACACTACCTCTCCCCTCTCCTCTCTCTGTCTCTACCACAGTTTGTACTGACACTATCTCCCTCCCCCTCCCTCTCTCTGTCTCTACCACAGTTTGTTCTGACACTACCTCCCTCTCCCTCTCTCTGTCTCTACCACAGTTTGTACTGACACTATCTCTCCTCTCCCTCTCCCTCTCTCTGTCTCCAACACAGTTTGTACTGACACTATCTCTCCCTCTCCCTCTCTGTCTCTGTCTCCACCACAGTTTGTTCTGACACTATCCTCTCCTCTCCCTCTCTCTGTCTCTACCACAGTTTGTACTGACACTATCTCTCCCTCTCCCTCTCTCTGTCTCTACCACAGTTTGTACTGACACTATCTCTCCCTCCCTCTCCCTCTCTCTGTCTCTACCACAGTTTGTACTGACACTATCTCTCCCTCTCCCTCTCCCTCTCTCTGTCTCTACCACAGTTTGTACTGACACTACCTCTCCCTCTCCCCTCCTCTCTCTCTGTCTCTGCACAGTTTGTACTGACACTATCTCTCCCTCTCTCTCTCTCTGTCTCTACCACAGTTTGTACTGACACTATCTCTCCCCTCCTCTCTCTGTCTCTACCACAGTTTGTACTGACACTATCTCTCCCTCTCCCTCTCTCTGTCTCCTGCCACAGTTTGTACTGACACTACTCCTCTCCCTCTCCCTCTCTCTGTCTCTACAGTTTTACCTGACACTATCTCTCCCTCTCCTCTCCCTCTCTGTCTCTACCACAGTTTGTACTGACACTATCTCTCCCTCCTCCCCTCTCTCTGTCTCTACCACAGTTTGTACTGACACTATCTCTCCCTCTCCCTCTCTCTGTCTCTACCACAGTTTGTACTGACACTATCTCTCCCTCTCCCTCTCCCCTCTCTCTGTCTCCAACACAGTTGTTCTGACACTACTTCCTCTCCCTCTGTCCTCTCCCATCTCTCCTCTCTCTGTCTCTACAGTTTGTGCTGACACTATCTCTCCCTCTCCCTCTCCCTCTCTCTGTCTCTACCACAGTTTGTACTGACACTATCTCTCCCCTCTCCTCTCCCTCTGTCTCTACCACAGTTTGTACTGACACTATCTCTCCCTCTCCCTCTCCCTCTCTCTGTCTCTACCACAGTTTGTACTGACACTATCTCTCCCTCCCCTCTCTCTGTCTCTACCACAGTTTGTACTGACACTATCTCTCCCTCTCCCCTCTCTCTGTCTCTACCACAGTTTGTACTGACACTATCTCTCCCTCTCCCTCTCTCTGTCTCTACCACAGTTTGTACTGACACTATCTCTCCCTCTCCCTCTCCCTCTCTCTGTCTCCACCACATTTGTACTGACACTATCTCTCCCTCCCCTCTCTCTGTCTCTACACAGTTTGTTGACACTATCTCTCCCTCTCCCTCTCCCTCTCTGTCTCTACCACAGTTTGTACTGACACTATCTCTCCTCTCCCTCTCTCTGTCTCTACCACAGTTTGTACTGACACTATCTCCTCCCTCTCCCTCTCTCTGTCTCACCACAGTTTGTACTGACACTATCTCTCCTCCTCTCTGTCTCTACCACAGTTTGTACTGACACTATCTCTCCCTCTCCTCTCTCTGTCCAGTTTTACTGACACTATCTCTCCTCTCCCACTCCCTCTCTGTCTCTCCACAGTTTGTACTGACACTATCTCTCCCTCTCCCTCTCCTCTCTCTGTCTCTACCACAGTTTTGTTCTGACACTATCTCTCCCTCTCCCTCTCTCTGTCTCTACCACAGTTTGTACTGACACTATCTCTCCCTCTCCCTCTCTCTGTCTCTACCACAGTTTGTACTGACACTATCTCTCCCTCTCCCTCTCCTCTCTGTCTCCACCACAGTTGTTCTGACCTATCTCTCCCTCTCCCTCTCTCTGTCTCTACCACAGTTTGTACTGACACTATCTCTCCCTCTCCCTCTCCCTCTCTCTGTCTCTACCACAGTTGTTCTGACACTATCTCTCCCTCTCCCTCTCTGTCTCTACCACAGTTTGTTCTGACACTATCTCTCCCTCTCCCTCCCTCTCCTGTCTCCACCACAGTTTGTTCTGACACTATCCTCTCTCCTCTCCCTCTCTCTGTCTCTACCACAGTTTGTACTGACACTATCTCTCCCTCTCCCTCTCTCTGTCTCTACCACAGTTTGTATGACACTATCTCTCCTCTCCCTCTCTCTGTCTCTACCACCACAGTTTGTTCTGACACTCCCTCTCTCCCTCTCCCACAGTTTGTACTGACACTATCTCTCCTCTCCCTCTCCCTCTCTCTGTCTCTACCACAGTTTGTTCTGACACTATCTCTCCCTCTCCCTCTCTCTGTCTCTACCACAGTTTGTACTGACACTATCTCTCCCTCTCCCCTCTCCTCTCTCTGTCTCTACCACAGTTTGTCTGACACTATCTCTCCCTCTCCCTCTCTCTGTCTCTACCACAGTTTGTTCTGACACTCTCCCTCTCCCTCTCCCTCTCTGTCTCAGTTTGTCCCTCTCCCTCTGTCTCTGTCTCTACCACAGTTTGTACTGACACTATCTCTCCCTCTCCTCTCCCTCTCTCTGTCTCTACCACAGTTGTTCTGACACTACCTCCCTCTCCCTCTCTCTGTCTCTACCACAGTTTGTACTGACACTATCTCTCCCTCTCCCTCTCCCTCTCTCTGTCTCTACCACAGTTTGTTCTGACACTATCTCTCCCCTCTCCTCTCTCTGTCTCTACCACAGTTTGTACTGACACTATCTCTCCCTCTCCCTCTCCCTCTCTCTGTCTCTACCACAGTTTGTGCTGACACTATCTCTCCCTCTCCTCTCTCTGTCTCCACCACAGTTTGTACTGACACTATCTCTCCCTCTCCCTCTCCCTCTCTCTGTCTCCAACACAGTTTTGTTCTGACACTACCTCTCCCTCTCCCTCTCTCTGTCTCTACCACAGTTTGTACTGACACTATCTCTCCCTCTCCTCTCCCTCTCTCTGTCTCTACCACAGATTGTTCTGACACTATCTCTCCCTCTCCCTCTCTCTGTCTCTACCACAGTTTGTACTGACACTATCTCTCCCTCTCCCTCTCCCTCTCTCTGTCTCTCACCACAGTTGTTCTGACACTCCTCTCCCTCTCCTCTCTCTGTCTCTACCACAGTTTGTAAACCTGACACTATCTCTCCCTCTCCCTCTCCCTCTCTCTGTCTCTACCACAGTTTGTACTGACACTATCTCTCTCCCTCTCCCTCTCTCTGTCTCTACCACAGTTTGTACTGACACTATCTCTCCTCTCCCTCCTCTCTCTGTCTCTACCACAGTTTGTACTGACACTATCTCTCCTCTCCCTCTCTGTCTCTACCCAGTTTGTACTGACACTATCTCTCTCCCTCTCTCTGTCTCCAACACAGTTGTTCTGACACTATCTCTCCCTCTCCCTCTCTCTGTCTCTACCACAGTTTGTACTGACACTATCTCTCCCTCTCCCTCTCCCTCTCTCTGTCTCTACCACAGTTTGTACTGACACTATCTCTATCTCCCTCTCTCTGTCTCTCTACCACAGTTTGTACTGACACTATCTCTCCTCTCCCTCTCCCTCTCTCTGTCTCTACCACAGTTTGTGCTGACCTACCTCTCCCTCTCCCTCTCCCTCTCTCTGTCTCTACCACAGTTTGTACTGACACTATCTCTCCCTCTCCTCTCCCTCTCTCTGTCTCCACCACAGTTTGTTCTGACACACTCTCCCTCTCCCTCTCTCTGTCTCTACCACAGTTTGTACTGACACTATCTCTCCCCTCTGTCTCTGTCTCTACCACAGTTTGTACTGACACTATCTCTCCCTCTCCCTCTCTCTGTCTCTACCACAGTTTGTACTGACACTATCTCTCCCTCTCCCTCTCCCCTCTCTGTCTCTACCACAGTTTGTACTGACACTATCTCTCCCTCTCCCTCTCTCTGTCTCTACCACAGTTTGTACTGACACTATCTCTCTCCCTCTCCCCTCTCTCTGTCTCTACCACAGTTTGTGCTGACACTTTCTCTCCCTCTCCCCCTCTCTCTGTCTCTACCACAGTTTGTTCTGACACTATCTCTCCCTCTCCCCTCTCTGTCTCTACCCCAGTTTGTCTGACACTATCTCTCCCTCTCCCTCTCTCTGTCTCCACCACAGTTTGTACTGACACTATCTCTCCCTCTCCCTCTCTCTGTCTCTACCACAGTTTGTACTGACACTATCTCTCCCTCTCCCTCTCCCTCTCTCTGTCTCTACCACAGTTTGTACTGACACTATCTCTCCCTCCTCTCCTCTCTCTGTCTCTACCACAGTTTGTACTGACACTATCTCTCCCTCTCTCTCTCTGTCTCTACCACAGTTTGTACTGACACTATCTCCCTCTCCCTCTCCCCTCTCTCTGTCTCCACCACACTGTTCTGACACTCCTCTCCCTCCCTCTCTCTGTCTCTACCACAGTTTGTACTGACACTATCTCTCCCTCTCCCTCTCCCTCTCTCTGTCTCCACCACAGTTTGTTCTGACACTATCTCTCCCTCTCCCTCTCTCTGTCTCTACCACAGTTTGTACTGACACTATCTCTCCCTCTCCCTCTCCCTCTCTCTGTCTCTACCACAGTTTGTACTGACACTATCTCTCCTCTCCCTCTCTGTCTCTACCACAGTTTGTACTGACACTATCTCTCCCTCTCCCTCTCCCTCTGTCTCTCCACAGTTGTTCTGACACTCTCTCCCTCTCCCTCTCTCTGTCTCTACCAGTTTGTACTGACACTATCTCTCCCTCTCCCTCTCTCTGTCTCTACCACAGTTTGTACTGACACTATCTCTCCCTCTCCCCTCTCTCTGTCTCTACCACAGTTTGTACTGACACTATCTCTCCCTCTCCCTCTCCCTCTCTCTGTCTCTACCACAGTTTGTACTGACACTATCTCTCCCTCTCCCTCTCTCTGTCTCTACCACAGTTTGTACTGACACTATCTCTCCCTCCCTCTCCCTCTCCCTCTCTCTGTCTCTACCACAGTTTGTACTGACACTATCTCTCCTCTCCCTCCCTCTCTCTGTCTCTACCACAGTTTGTACTGACACTATCTCTCCCTCTCCCTCTCTCTGTCTCTACCACAGTTTGTCTCTGACACTATCTCTCCCTCTCCCTCTCTGTCTCTCCCTACTGACACTATCTCTCCTCTCCCTCTCCCTCTCTCTGTCTCTAACACAGTTGTTACTGACACTATCTCTCCCTCTCCCTCTCTCTGTCTCTACCACAGTTTGTACTGACACTATCTCTCCCTCTCCCTCTCCTCTCTCTGTCTCTACCACAGTTTGTACTGACACTATCTCTCCCTCTCCCTCTCCTGTCTCTGCCCACAGTTTCTGACACTACCTCTCCCCTCTCCCTCTCTCTGTCTCTACCACAGTTTGTACTGACACTATCTCTCCCTCTCCCTCTCTCTGTCTCTACCACAGTTTGTACTGACACTATCTCTCCCTCTCCCTCTCCCTCTCTCTGTCTCTACCACAGTTTGTACTGACACCTACCTCTCCTCTCCCTCTCCCTCTCTCTGTCTCTACCACAGTTTGTACTGACACTATCTCTCCTCCCTCTCCCTCTCTCTGTCTCTACCACAGTTTGTACTGACACTATCTCTCCCTCTCCCTCTCTCTGTCTCCACCACAGTTTGTACTGACACTATCTCTCCCTCTCTCTCTCTGTCTCTACCACAGTTTGTACTGACACTATCTCTCCCTCTCCCTCTCCCTCTCTCTGTCTCTACCACAGTTTGTACTGACACTATCTCTCCCTCTCCTCTCTCTCTGTCTCTACCACAGTTTGTACTGACACTATCTCTCCCTCTCCCTCTCTCTGTCTCTACCACAGTTTGTACTGACACTATCTCTCCCTCCTCTCCCTCTCTCTGTCTCCAACACAGTTGTTCTGACACTACCTCTCCCTCTCCCTCTCTCTGTCTCTACCACAGTTTGTACTGACACTATCTCTCCCTCTCCCTCTCTCTCTCTGTCTCTACCACAGTTTGTACTGACACTATCTCTCCCTCTCCCCTCTCTGTCTCTACCACAGTTTGTACTGACACTATCTCTCCCTCTCCCTCTCCTCTCTCTGTCTCTACCACAGTTTTGTTCTGACACTATCTCTCCCTCTCTCTCTGTCTCTACCACAGTTTGTACTGACACTATCTCTCCCTCTCCCTCTCCTCTCTCTGTCTCCAACACAGTTGTTCTGACACTACCTCTCCCTCCCCTCTCTCTGTCTCTACCACAGTTTTACTGACACTATCTCCCTCTCCCTCTCCCTCTCTCTGTCTCTACCACAGTTTGCCACTGACACTATCTCTCCCTCTCCCTCTCTCTGTCTCTACCACAGTTTGTACTGACACTATCTCTCCCTTTCCCTCTCCTCTCTCTGTCTCTACCACAGTTTGTACTGACACTATCTCTCCTCTCCCTCTCTCTGTCTCTACCACAGTTTGTACTGACACTATCTCTCCCTCCCTCTCCTCTCTCTGTCTCTACCACAGTTTGTACTGACACTATCTCTCCCCCTCTCCCTCTCCCCTCTCTCTGTCTCTACCACAGTTTTACTGACACTATCTCTCCCTCTCCCTCTCTCTCTGTCTCTACCACAGTTTGTACTGACACTATCTCTCCCTCTCCCTCTCCCTCTGTCTCTACCACAGTTTGTACTGACTACTCTCCCTCTCCTCTCCCTCTCTCTGTCTCTACCACAGTTTGTACTGACACTATCTCTCCCTCTCCCTCTCTCTGTCTCTACCACAGTTTGTACTGACACTATCTCTGCCTCTCCCTCTCTCTGTCTCCACCACAGTTTGTACTGACACTACCTCTCCCTCTCCCTCTCCCTCTCTCTGTCTCTACCACAGTTTGTACTGACACTATCTCTCCCTCTCCCTCTCCCTCTCTCTGTCTCTACCACAGTTTGTACTGACACTATCTCTCCCTCTCCCTCTCTCTGTCTCTACCACAGTTTGTACTGACACTATCTCTCCCTCTCCTCTCCCTCTCTCTGTCTCCACCACAGTTGTTCTGACACTACCTCTCCCTCTCCCCTCTCTGTCTCTACCACAGTTTGTACTGACACTATCTCTCCCTCTCCCTCTCCCTCTCTCTGTCTCTACCACAGTTTGTACTGACACTACCTCTCCCTCTCCTCTCCTCTCTCTACCACAGTTTGTACTGACACTATCTCTTCCTATCCCTCTCCCTCTCTCTGTCTCACCACAGTTTGTACTGACACTACCTCTCCCTCTCCCTCTCTCTGTCTCTGCCACAGTTTGTACTGACACTATCTCTCCCTCTCCCTCTCTCTGTCTCTACCACAGTTTGTGCCTGACACTATCTCTCCTCTCTCCTCTCCTCCTCTCTCTGTCTCTACCACAGTTTGTTCTGACACTCTCTCCCTCTCCCTCTCCCTCTCTCTGTCTCACCACAGTTTGTACTTACACTATCTCTCCCTCTCCCTCTCCCCTCTCTGTCTCCACCACAGTTTGTTCTGACACTATCTCTCCCTCTCCCTCTCTCTGTCTCCACCACAGTTTGTTTATCTCCCTCTCCCTCTCCCTCTCTCTGTCTCTACCACAGTTTGTACTGACACTATCTCTCCCTCTCCCTCTCCCTCTCTCTGTCTCTACCACAGTTTGTACTGACACTATCTCTCCCTCTCCCTCTCTCTGTCTCTACCACAGTTTGTACTGACACTATCTCTCCCTCTCCCTCTCTCTGTCTCCAACACAGTTGTTCTGACTGCCCCTATCTCTCCTCTCCCTCTCCCTCTCTCTGTCTCTACCACAGTTTGTACTGACACTATCTCTCCCTCTCCCTCTCCCTCTCTCTGTCTCTACCACAGTTTGTACTGACACTATCTCTCCCTCTCCCTCTCTCTGTCTCTACCACAGTTTGTACTGACACTATCTCTCCCTCTCCCTCTCTCTGTCTCTACCACAGTTTGTACTGACACTATCTCTCCCTCTCCCTCTCTCTGTCTCTACCACAGTTTGTACTGACACTATCTCTCCCTCTCCCTCTCCCTCTCTCTGTCTCCAACACAGTTGTTCTGACACTACCTCTCCCTCTCCCTCTCTCTGTCTCTACCACAGTTTGTACTGACACTATCTCTCCCTCTCCCTCTCCCTCTCTCTCTGTCTCTACCACAGTTTGTACTGACACTATCTCTCCCCTCTCCCCTCCCTCTCTGTCTCTACCACAGTTTGTACTGACACTATCTCTCCCTCTCCCTCTCCCTCTCTCTGTCTCTACCACAGTTTGTACTGACACTACCTCTCCCTCTCCCTCTCCCTCTCTCTGTCTCTACCACAGTTTGTCCCTGACACTATCTCTCCCTCTCCCTCTCTCTGTCTCTACCACAGTTTGTACTGACACTATCTCTCCCTCTCCCTCTCTCTGTCTCCACCACAGTTTGTTCTGACACTATCTCCCTCCCTCTCCCTCTCTCTGTCTCTACCACAGTTTGTACTGACACTATCTCTCCCTCTCCCTCTCCCTCTCTCTGTCTCTACCACAGTTTGTACTGACACTATCTCTCCTCTCCTCTCTCTGTCTCTACCACAGTTTGTGCTGACACTATCTCTCCCTCTCCTCTCTCCCTCTCTGTCTCTACCACAGTTTGTTCTGACACTATCTCTCCCCCCTCTCTCTGTCTCTACCACAGTTTGTACTGACACTATCTCTCCCTCTCCCTCTCCCTCTCTCTGTCTCCACCACAGTTGTTCTGACACTACCTCTCCCTCTCCCTCTCTCTGTCTCTACCACAGTTTGTACTGACACTATCTCTCCCTCTCCCTCTCCTCTCTCTGTCTCTACCACAGTTTGTACTGACACTATCTCTCCCTCTCCCTCCTCTCTCTGTCTCCCACAGTTTGTACTGACACTATCTCTCCCTCTCCCTCTCCCCTCTCTCTGTCTCTACCACAGTTTGTACTGACACTATCTCTCCCTCTCCCTCTCCTCTCTCTGTCTCTACCACAGATTGTACTGACACTATCTCTCCCTCTCCCCCTCTCTCTGTCTCACCACAGTTTGTACTGACACTACCTCCCTCTCCCTCTCCCTCTCTCTGTCTCTACCACAGTTTGTACTGACACTATCTCTCCCTCTCCCTCTCTCTGTCTCTACCACAGTTTGTACTGACACTATCTCTCCCTCTCCCTCTCCCTCTCTCTGTCTCTACCACAGTTTGTACTGACACTATCTCCCTCCCTCTCCCTCTCTCTGTCTCTACCACAGTTTGTACTGACACTATCTCTCCCTCTCCCTCTCTCTGTCTCTACCACAGTTTGTACTGACACTATCTCTCCCTCTCCCTCTCTCTGTCTCACCACAGTTTGTACTGACACTATCTCTCCCTCTCCCTCTCTCTGTCTCTACCACAGTTTGTACTGACACTATCTCTCCTCTCCCTCTCCCTCTCTCTGTCTCTACCACAGTTTGTACTGACACTATCTCTCCCTCTCCCTCTCTCTGTCTCTACCACAGTTTGTACTGACACTATCTCTCCTCTCCCTCTCTCTGTCTCTACCACAGTTTGTACTGACACTATCTCTCTCTCCCCTCCCTCTCTCTGTCTCAACACAGTTGTTCTGACACTACCTCTCCCTCTCCCTCTCTCTGTCTCTACCACAGTTTGTACTGACACTATCTCTCCCTCTCCCTCTCCCTCTCTCTGTCTCTACCACAGTTTGTACTGACACTATCTCTCCCTCTCCCTCTCTCTGTCTCTACCACAGTTTGTACTGACACTATCTCTCCCTCTCCCTCTCCCTCTCTCTGTCTCTACCACAGTTTGTACTGACACTATCTCTCCCTCTCCCTCTCTCTGTCTCTACCACAGTTTGTACTGACACTATCTCTCCCTCTCCCTCTCTCTGTCTCCAACACAGTTGTTCTGACACTACCTCTCCTCTCCCTCTCTCTGTCTCTACCACAGTTTGTACTGACACTATCTCTCCTCTCCCTCTCCTCTCTCTGTCTCTACCACAGATTGTACTGACACTATCTCTCCCTCTCCCTCTCTCTGTCTCTACCACAGTTTGTACTGACACTACCTCTCCCTCTCCCTCTCCCTCTCTCTGTCTCTACCACAGTTTGTACTGACACTATCTCTCCCTCTCCCTCTCTCTGTCTCTACCACAGTTTGTACTGACACTATCTCTCCCTCTCCCTCTCCCTCTCTCTGTCTCTACCACAGTTTGTACTGACACTACCTCTCCCTCTCCCTCTCCCTCTCTCTGTCTCTACCACAGTTTGTACTGACACTATCTCTCCCTCTCCCTCTCTCTGTCTCTACCACAGTTTGTACTGACACTATCTCTCCCTCTCCCTCTCTCTGTCTCACCACAGTTTGTACTGACACTACCTCTCCCTCTCCCTCTCCTCCTCTGTCTCTACCACAGTTTGTTCTGACACTATCTCTCCCTCTCCCTCTCTCTGTCTCTACCACAGTTTGTACTGACACTATCTCTCCCTCTCCCTCTCTCTGTCTCTACCACAGTTTGTACTGACACTATCTCTCCCTCTCCTCTCCCTCTCTCTGTCTCACCACAGTTGTTCTGACACTACCTCTCCTCTCTCTCTGTCTCCACCACAGTTTGTCTGACACTATCTCTCCCTCTCTCCCTCTCTCTGTCTCCACCACAGTTGTTCTGACACTACCTCTCCTCTCCCTCTCTCTGTCTCTACCACAGTTTGTACTGACACTATCTCTCCCTCTCCCTCTCCCTCTCTGTCTCTACCACAGTTTGTACTGACACTATCTCTCCCTCTCCCTCTCCCTCTCTCTGTCTCACCACAGTTTGTACTGACACTATCTCTCCTCTCCCTCTCCCTCTCTCTGTCTCCACCACAGTTTGTACTGACACTATCTCTCCCTCTCCCTCTCTCTGTCTCTACCACAGTTTGTCTGACACTATCTCTCCTCTCCCTCTCTCTCTGTCTCTACCACAGTTTGTACTGACACTATCTCTCCCTCTCCCTCTCCCTCTCTCTGTCTCTACCACAGTTTGTACTGACACTATCTCTCCCTCTCCCTCTCCCTCTCTCTGTCTCTACCACAGTTTGTGTACTACCTCTCCCTCTCCCTCTCTCTGTCTCCACCACAGTTTGTCTGACACTACCTCTCCCTCTCCCTCTCCCTCTCTGTCTCTACCACAGTTTGTACTGACACTATCTCTCCCTCTCCTCTCCCTCTCTCTGTCTCTACCACAGTTTGTACTGACCTATCTCTCCCTCTCCCTCTCTCTGTCTCTACCACAGTTTGTACTGACACTATCTCCCTCTCCCTCTCCCTCTCTCTGTCTCACCACAGTTTGTTCTGACACTACCTCTCCCTCTCCCTCTCTCTGTCTCTACCACAGTTTGTACTGACACTATCTCTCCCTCTCCCTCTCCCTCTCTCTGTCTCACCACAGTTTGTTCTGACACTATCTCTCCCTCTCCCCTCTCTGTCTCTACCACAGTTTGTACTGACACTATCTCTCCCTCTCCCTCTCCCTCTCTCTGTCTCTACCACAGTTTGTACTGACACTATCTCTCCCTCTCCCTCTCTCTGTCTCTACCACAGTTTGTACTGACACTATCTCTCCCTCTCCCTCTCCCTCTCTCTGTCTCCACCACAGTTGTTCTGACACTATCTCTCCCCTCTCCCTCTCTCTGTCTCTACCACAGTTTGTACTGACACTACCTCTCCCTCTCCCTCTCCCTCTCTCTGTCTCTACCACAGTTTGTACTGACACTATCTCTCCCTCTCCCTCTCTCTGTCTCTACCACAGTTTGTACTGACACTATCTCTCCCTCTCCCTCCCTCTCTCTGTCTCTACCACAGTTTGTACTGACACTACCTCTCCCTCTCCCTCTCTCTGTCTCTACCACAGTTTGTACTGACACTATCTCTCCCTCTCCCTCTCTCTGTCTCTACCACAGTTTGTACTGACACTATCTCTCCCTCTCCCTCTCTCTGTCTCCACCACAGTTTGTACTGACACTACCTCTCCCTCTCCCTCTCCCTCTCTCTGTCTCTACCACAGTTTGTACTGACACTATCTCTCCCTCTCCCTCTCCCTCTCTCTGTCTCTACCACAGTTTGTACTGACACTATCTCTCCCTCTCCCTCTCTCTGTCTCTACCACCACAGTTTGTACTGACACTATCTCTCCCTCTCCTCTCTCTGTCTGCACCACAGTTGTTCTGACACTATCTCTCCCTCTCTCTCTGTCTCTACCACAGTTTGTACTGACACTATCTCTCCCTCTCCCTCTCCCTCTCTCTGTCTCCACCACAGTTTTCTGACACTACCTCTCCCTCTCCCTCTCTCTGTCTCCACCACAGTTTGTACTGACACTATCTCTCCCTCTCCCTCTCCCTCTCTCTGTCTCTACCACAGTTTGTACTGACACTATCTCTCCCTCTCCCTCTCCCTCTCTCTGTCTCTACCACAGTTTGTACTGACACTATCTCTCCCTCTCCTCTCTCTGTCTCTACCACAGTTTGTACTGACACTATCTCTCCCTCTCCCTCTCCTCTCTCTGTCTCCACCACAGTTTGTTCTGACACTACCTCTCCCTCTCCCTCTCTCTGTCTCTACCACAGTTTGTACTGACACTATCTCTCCCTCTCCCTCTCTCTGTCTCTACCACAGTTTGTACTGACACTATCTCTCCTCCCTCTCCCTCTCTCTGTCTCTACCACAGTTTGTACTGACACTATCTCTCCCTCTCCTCTCCCTCTCTCTGTCTCCACCACAGTTTGTTCTGACACTATCTCTCCCTCTCCCCTCTCTCTGTCTCTACCACAGTTTGTACTGACACTATCTCTCCCTCTCCCTCTCCCTCTCTCTGTCTCCACCACAGTTGTTCTGACACTACCTCTCCCTCTCCCTCTCTCTGTCTCTACCACAGTTTGTACTGACACTATCTCTCCCTCTCCCTCTCCCTCTCTCTGTCTCTACCACAGTTTGTACTGACACTATCTCTCCCTCTCCCTCTCTCTCTGTCTCTACCACAGTTTGTACTGACACTATCTCTCCCTCTCCTCTCCCCTCTCTGTCTCCCTGACACTATCTCTCCCTCTCCCTCTCTCTGTCTCTACACAGTTTGTACTGACACTATCTCTCCTCCCTCTCCCTCTCTCTGTCTCTACCACAGTTTGTACTGACACTATCTCTCCCTCTCCCTCTCTCTGTCTCTACCACAGTTTGTACTGACACTATCTCTCCCTCTCCCTCTCCTCTCTCTGTCTCCACCACAGTTGTTCTGACACTACCTCTCCCTCTCCCTCTCTCTCTCTGTCTACCACAGTTTGTACTGACACTATCTCTCCCTCTCCCCTCTCTCTGTCTCTACCACAGTTTGTACTGACACTATCTCTCCCTCTCCTCTCTCTGTCTCTACCACAGTTTTACTGACACTATCTCTCCCTCTCCCTCTCCCTCTCTCTGTCTCTACCACAGTTTGTACTGACACTATCTCTCCTCTCCCTCTCTCTGTCTCTCCTGACACTATCTCTCCCTCTCCTCTCCTCTCTCTGTCTCCACCACAGTTTGTTCTGACACTACCTCTCCCTCTCCCTCTCTGTCTCTACCACAGTTTGTACTGACACTATCTCTCCCTCTCCCTCTCCCTCTCTCTGTCTCTACCACAGTTTGTACTGACACTATCTCTCCCTCTCCCTCTCTCTGTCTCTACCACAGTTTGTACTGACACTATCTCTCCTCCCTCTCCTCTCTCTGTCTCTACCACAGTTTGTACTGACACTATCTCTCCCTCTCCCTCTCTCTGTCTCTACCACAGTTTGTACTGACACTATCTCTCCTCTCCCTCTCCCTCTCTCTGTCTCCAACACAGTTGTTCTGACACTACCTCTCCCTCTCCCTCTCTCTCTGTCTCTACCACAGTTTGTACTGACACTATCTCTCCCTCTCCCTCTCCCTCTCTCTGTCTCTACCACAGTTTGTACTGACACTATCTCTCCCTCTCCCTCTCTGTCTCTACCACAGTTTGTACTGACACTACCTCTCCCTCTCCCTCTCCCTCTCTCTGTCTCTACCACAGTTTGTACTGACACTATCTCTCCCTCTCCCTCTCTCTGTCTCTACCACAGTTTGTACTGACACTATCTCTCCCTCTCCCTCTCCCTCTCTCTGTCTCTACCACAGTTTGTACTGACACTATCTCTCCCTCTCCCTCTCCCTCTCTGTCTCTACCACAGTTTGTACTGACACTATCTCTCCCTCTCCCTCTCTCTGTCTCTACCACAGTTTGTACTGACACTATCTCTCCCTCTCCCTCTCTCTGTCTCCACCACAGTTTGTACTGACACTACCTCTCCCTCTCCCTCTCCCTCTCTCTGTCTCTACCACAGTTTGTACTGACACTATCTCTCCCTCTCCCTCTCTCTGTCTCTACCACAGTTTGTACTGACACTATCTCTCCCTCTCCCTCTCTCTGTCTCTACCACAGTTTGTACTGACACTATCTCTCCCTCTCCCTCTCCCTCTCTCTGTTTGCACCACAGTTGTTCTGACACTACCTCTCCCTCTCTCTGTCTCTACCACAGTTTGTACTGACACTATCTCTCCCTCTCCCTCTCCCTCTCTCTGTCTCCACCACAGTTGTTCTGACACTACCTCTCCCTCCCCTCTCTCTGTCTCTACCACAGTTTGTACTGACACTATCTCTCCTCTCCCTCTCCCTCTCTCTGTCTCTACCACAGTTTGTACTGACACTATCTCTCCCTCTCCCTCTCCCTCTCTCTGTCTCTACCACAGTTTGTACTGACACTATCTCTCCTCTCCTCTCCTCTCTCTGTCTCCACCACAGTTTGTACTGACACTACCTCTCCTCTCCCTCTCCCTCTCTCTGTCTCCACCACAGTTTGTACTGACACTATCTCTCCCTCTCCCTCTCTCTGTCTCTACCACAGTTTGTACTGACACTATCTCTCCCTCTCCCTCTCCCTCTCTCTGTCTCTACCACAGTTTGTACTGACACTATCTCTCCCTCTCCCTCTCCCTCTCTCTGTCTCTACCACAGTTTGTACTGACACTATCTCTCCCTCTCCCTCTCCCTCTCTCTGTCTCCACCACAGTTTGTTCTGACACTATCTCTCCCTCTCCCTCTCTCTGTCTCCACCACAGTTTGTACTGACACTACCTCTCCCTCTCCCTCTCCCTCTCTCTGTCTCTACACAGTTTGTACTGACACTATCTCTCCCTCTCCCTCTCCCTCTCTCTGTCTCTACCACAGTTTGTACTGACACTATCTCTCCCTCCCTCTCCCTCTCTCTGTCTCTACCACAGTTTGTACTGACACTATCTCTCTCTCCCTCTCCCTCTCTCTGTCTCCACCACAGTTGTTCTGACACTACCTCTCCCTCTCCCCTCTCTCTGTCTCTACCACAGTTTGTACTGACACTATCTCTCCCTCTCCCTCCTCTCTCTGTCTCTACCACAGTTTGTACTGACACTATCTCTCCCTCTCTCTCTGTCTCTACCACAGTTTGTACTGACACTATCTCTCCCTCTCCCTCTCCCTCTCTCTGTCTCTACCACAGTTTGTACTGACACTATCTCTCCCTCTCCCTCTCTCTGTCTCTACCACAGTTTGTACTGACACTATCTCTCCCTCTCCCTCTCCCTCTCTCTGTCTCCACCACAGTTTGTTCTGACACTACCTCTCCCTCTCCCTCTCTCTGTCTCTACCACAGTTTGTACTGACACTATCTCTCCCTCTCCCTCTCCCTCTCTCTGTCTCTACCACAGTTTGTACTGACACTATCTCTCCCTCTCCCCTCTCTCTGTCTCTACCACAGTTTGTACTGACACTATCTCTCCCTCTCCCTCTCCCTCTCTCTGTCTCTACCACAGTTTGTACTGACACTATCTCTCCCTCTCCCCTCTCTCTGTCTCTACCACAGTTTGTACTGACACTATCTCTCCTCTCCCTCTCCCTCTCTCTGTCTCCACCACAGTTGTTCTGACACTACCTCTCCCTCTCCCTCTCTCTGTCTCTACCACAGTTTGTACTGACACTATCTCTCCCTCTCCCTCTCCCTCTCTGTCTCTACCACAGTTTGTACTGACACTATCTCTCCCTCTCCCTCTCTCTGTCTCTACCACAGTTTGTACTGACACTACCTCTCCCTCTCCCTCTCCCTCTCTCTGTCTCTACCACAGTTTGTACTGACATCTCTCCCTCTCCCTCTCTCTGTCTCTACCACAGTTTGTACTGACACTATCTCCCTCTCCCTCTCCCTCTCTGTCTCTACCACAGTTTGTACTGACACTACCTCTCCCTCCCTCTCCCTCTCTCTGTCTCTACCACAGTTTGTACTGACACTATCTCTCCCTCTCCCCTCTCTCTGTCTCTACCACAGTTTGTACTGACACTATCTCTCCTCTCCCTCTCTCTGTCTCACCACAGTTTGTACTGACACTCTCCCTCTCCCTCTCTCTGTCTCTACCACAGTTTGTTCTGACACTATCTCTCCCTCTCCCTCTCTCTCTGTCTCTACCACAGTTTGTACTGACACTATCTCTCCTCTCCCCTCTCTCTGTCTCTACCACAGTTTGTACTGACACTATCTCTCCTCTCCCTCCCTCTCCCTCTCTCTGTCTCTACCACAGTTTGTACTGACACTATCTCTCCTCTCCCTCTCCCTCTCTCTGTCTCTACCCCAGTTTGTACTGACACTATCTCTCCCTCTCCCTCTCTCTGTCTCTACCACAGTTTGTACTGACACTATCTCTCCCTCTCCCTCTCTCTGTCTCTACCACAGTTTGTACTGACACTATCTCTCCCTCTCCCTCTCCCTCTCTCTGTCTCTACCACAGTTTGTACTGACACTATCTCTTCTCCCTCTCCCTCTCTCTGTCTCTACCACAGTTTGTACTGACACTATCTCTCCCTCTCCCCTCCCTCTCTCTCTGTCTCTACCACAGTTTGTACTGACACTATCTCTCCCTCCCTCTCTCTGTCTCTACCACAGTTTGTACTGACACTATCTCTCCCTCTCCCTCTCCCTCTCTGTCTCTACCACACTGACACTATCTCTCCCTCTCCCTCTCTCTGTCTCTACCACAGTTTGTACTGACACTATCTCTCCCTCCCTCTCTCTCTCTCTGTCTCCACCACAGTTGTTCTGACACTACCTCTCCCTCTCTCCCTCTCTCTGTCTCCACCACAGTTTGTACTGACACTATCTCTCCCTCTCCCTCTCCTCTCTCTGTCTCTACCACAGTTTGTACTGACACTATCTCTCCCTCTCCCTCTCCCTCTCTCTGTCTCTACCACAGTTTGTACTGACACTATCTCTCCCTCTCCCTCTCTCTGTCTCTACCACAGTTTGTACTGACACTATCTCTCCCTCTCCCTCTCCCTCTCTCTGTCTCCACCACAGTTGTTCTGACACTACCTCTCCCTCTCCCTCTCTCTGTCTCTACCACAGTTTGTACTGACACTATCTCTCCCTCTCCCTCTCCCTCTCTCTGTCTCTACCACAGTTTGTACTGACACTATCTCTCCCTCTCCCCTCTCTGTCTCTACCACAGTTTGTACTGACACTATCTCTCCCTCTCCCTCTCCCTCTCTCTGTCTCTACCACAGTTTGTACTGACACTATCTCTCCCTCCCTCTCTCTGTCTCTACCACAGTTTGTACTGACACTATCTCTCCTCTCCCTCTCCCTCTCTCTGTCTCCACCACAGTTGTTCTGACACTACCTCTCCCTCTCCCTCTCTCTGTCTCTACCACAGTTTGTACTGACACTATCTCTCCCTCTCCCTCTCCCTCTCTCTGTCTCTACCACAGTTTGTACTGACACTATCTCTCCCTCTCCCTCTCTCTGTCTCTACCACAGTTTGTACTGACACTATCTCTCCCTCTCCCTCTCCCTCTCTCTGTCTCTACCACAGTTTGTACTGACACCCTCTCCCTCTCCCTCTCTCTGTCTCTACCACAGTTTGTACTGACACTATCTCTCCCTCTCCTCTCTCTGTCTCTACCACAGTTTGTACTGACACTATCTCTCCCTCTCCCTCTCTCTGTCTCCACCACAGTTTGTACTGACACTATCTCTCCCTCTCCCTCTCCCTCTCTCTGTCTCTACCACAGTTTGTACTGACACTATCTCTCTCTCCCTCCCCCTCTCTCTGTCTCTACCACAGTTTGTACTGACACTATCTCTCCCTCTCCCTCTCTCTGTCTCTACCACAGTTTGTACTGACACTATCTCTCCCTCTCCCTCTCTCTGTTTGCACCACAGTTGTTCTGACACTACCTCTCCCTCTCTCTGTCTCTACCACAGTTTGTACTGACACTATCTCTCCCTCTCCCTCTCCCTCTCTCTGTCTCCACCACAGTTGTTCTGACACTACCTCTCCCTCTCCCTCTCTCTGTCTCCACCACAGTTTGTACTGACACTACCTCTCCCTCTCCCTCTCCCTCTCTCTGTCTCTACCACAGTTTGTACTGACACTATCTCTCCCTCTCCCTCTCCCTCTCTCTGTCTCTACCACAGTTTGTACTGACACTATCTCTCCCTCCCTCCCTCTCTCTGTCTCTACCACAGTTTGTACTGACACTATCTCTCCCTCTCCCTCTCCCTCTCTCTGTCTCCAACACAGTTGTTCTGACACTACCTCTCCCTCTCCCTCTCTCTGTCTCTACCACAGTTTGTACTGACACTATCTCTCCCTCTCCCTCTCCCTCTCTCTGTCTCTACCACAGTTTGTACTGACACTATCTCTCCCTCTCCCTCTCTCTGTCTCTACCACAGTTTGTACTGACACTATCTCTCCCTCTCCCTCTCCCTCTCTCTGTCTCTACCACAGTTTGTACTGACACTATCTCTCCCTCTCCCTCTCTCTGTCTCTACCACAGTTTGTACTGACACTATCTCTCCCTCTCCCTCTCCCTCTCTCTGTCTCCAACACAGTTGTTCTGACACTACCTCTCCCTCTCCCTCTCTCTGTCTCTACCACAGTTTGTACTGACACTACCTCTCCCTCTCCCTCTCCCTCTCTCTGTCTCTACCACAGTTTGTACTGACACTATCTCTCCCTCTCCCTCTCTCTGTCTCTACCACAGTTTGTACTGACACTATCTCTCCTCTCCCTCTCCCTCTCTCTGTCTCTACCACAGTTTGTACTGACACTATCTCTCCCTCTCCCTCTCCCTCTCTCTGTCTCTACCACAGTTTGTACTGACACTATCTCTCCCTCTCCCCTCTCTCTGTCTCTACCACAGTTTGTACTGACACTATCTCTCCTCTCTCCCCTCTCTGTCTCCACCACAGTTTGTACTGACACTACCTCTCCCCTCTCCCTCTCTCTGTCTCTACCACAGTTTGTACTGACACTATCTCTCCCTCTCCCTCTCCCTCTCTCTGTCTCTACCACAGTTTGTACTGACACTATCTCTCCCTCTCCCTCTCTCTGTCTCTACCACAGTTTGTACTGACACTATCTCTCCCTCTCCCTCTCCCTCTCTCTGTTTGCACCACAGTTGTTCTGACACTACCTCTCCCTCTCTCTGTCTCTACCACAGTTTGTACTGACACTATCTCTCCCTCTCCCTCTCCCTCTCTCTGTCTCCACCACAGTTGTTCTGACACTACCTCTCCCTCTCCCTCTCTCTGTCTCTACCACAGTTTGTACTGACACTATCTCTCCCTCTCCCTCTCCCTCTCTCTGTCTCTACCACAGTTTGTACTGACACTACCTCTCCCTCTCCCTCTCCCTCTCTCTGTCTCTACCACAGTTTGTACTGACACTATCTCTCCCTCTCCCTCTCCCTCTCTCTGTCTCCACCACAGTTTGTTCTGACACTACCTCTCCCTCTCCCTCTCTCTGTCTCTACCACAGTTTGTACTGACACTATCTCTCCCCTCTCCCTCTCTCTGTCTCTACCACAGTTTGTACTGACACTATCTCTCCCTCTCCCTCTCTCTGTCTCCACCACCTCTCCCTCTCCCTCTGTCTCTACCACAGTTTGTACTGACACTATCTCTCCCTCTCCCTCTCTCTGTCTCTACCTCTGACACTATCTCTCTCCTCCCCTCCCTCTCTCTGTCTCCACCACAGTTGTTCTGACACTACCTCTCCCTCTCTCCCTCTCTCTGTCTCTACCACAGTTTGTACTGACACTATCTCTCCCTCTCCCTCTCCCTCTCTCTGTCTCCACCACAGTTTTCTGACACTACCTCTCCCTCTCCCTCTCTCTGTCTCTACCACAGTTTGTACTGACACATCTCTCCCTCTCCCCTCTCTCCCTCTCCCTCTGCCTCTCCCTCTCTCTGTCTCCACCACAGTTTGTCTGACACTACCTCTCCCTCTCCTCTCCTCTCTCTGTCTCTACCACAGTTTGTACTGACACTATCTCTCCCTCTCCTCTCCCTCTCTCTGTCTCTACCACAGTTTGTACTGACACTACTCTCTCTCCCTCTCCCTCTCTCTGTCTCTACCACAGTTTGTACTGACACTATCTCTCTCCCTCTCCCTCCTCTCTGCACCCCCTCTCTCTGTCTCTCTACCACAGTTTGTACTGACACTACCACAGTTGTCCCTCTCCTCTCCCTCTCTCTGTCTCTACCACAGTTTGTACTGACACTATCTCTCCCTCTCCCTCTCCTCTCTCTGTCTCTACCACAGTTTGTACTGACACTATCTCTCCCTCTCTCCCTCTCTCTGTCTCTACCACAGTTTGTACTGACACTATCTCTCCCTCTCCCTCTCCCTCTCTCTGTCTCTACCACAGTTTGTACTGACACTATCTCTCCCTCTCCCTCTCTCTGTCTCTACCACAGTTTGTACTGACACTATCTCTCCTCTCTCCACCACAGTTGTTCTCCCTCTCCCCTCTCTCTCTGTCTCTACCACAGTTTTACTGACACTATCTCTCCTCTCCTCTCCCTCTCTCTGTCTCTACCACAGTTTGTACTGACACTATCTCTCCCTCTCCCTCTCTCTGTCTCCACCACAGTTTGTCTCCCTCTCCCTCTCCCTCTCTCTGTCTCTACCACAGTTTGTACTGACACTATCTCTCCCTCTCCCTCTCTCTGTCTCTACCACAGTTTGTACTGACACTATCTCTCCCTCTCCCTCTCCTCTCTCTGTCTCCACCACAGTTGTTCTGACACTACCTCTCCCTCTCCCTCTCTCTGTCTCTACCACAGTTTGTACTGACACTATCTCTCCCTCTCCCTCTCCTCTCTCTCTGTCTCTACCACAGTTTGTACTGACACTATCTCTCCCTCTCCCTCTCCCTCTCTCTGTCTCTACCACAGTTTGTCTGACACTATCTCTCCCTCTCCCTCTCTGTCTCTGTCTCACCACAGTTTGTACTGACACTATCTCTCCCTCTCCCTCTCTCTGTCTCTACCACAGTTTGTACTGACACTATCTCTCCCTCTCCCTCTCCCTCTCTCTGTCTCCACCACAGTTTGTTCTGACACTACCTCTCCCTCTCCCTCTCTCTCTCTCCTCTCCCCTCCCTCTCTCTGTCTCTACCACAGTTTGTACTGACACTATCTCTCCCTCTCCCCTCTCTCTGTCTCTACCACAGTTTGTACTGACACTATCTCTCCCTCTCCCTCTCCCTCTCTCTGTCTCCACCACAGTTTGTTCTGACACTACCTCTCCCTCTCCCTCTCTCTGTCTCTACCACAGTTTGTACTGACACTATCTCTCCCTCTCCCTCTCCCTCTCTCTGTCTCCACCACAGTTGTTCTGACACTACCTCTCCCTCTCCCTCTCTCTGTCTCTACCACAGTTTGTACTGACACTATCTCTCCCTCTCCCTCTCCCTCTCTCTGTCTCTACCACAGTTTGTACTGACACTATCTCTCCTCTCCCTCTCCCTCTCTCTGTCTCTACCACAGTTTGTACTGACACTATCTCTCCCTCTCCCTCTCCCTCTCTCTGTCTCCACCACAGTTTGTCTGACACTATCTCTCCCTCTCCCTCTCCCTCTCTCTGTCTCTACCACAGTTTGTACTGACACTATCTCTCCCTCTCCCTCTCCCTCTCTCTGTCTCTACCACAGTTTGTACTGACACTATCTCTCCCTCTCCCTCTCCCTCTCTCTGTCTCTACCACAGTTTGTACTGACACTATCTCTCCCTCTCCCTCTCTCTGTCTCCACCACAGTTGTTCTGACACTACCTCTCCCTCTCCCTCTCTCTGTCTCTACCACAGTTTGTACTGACACTATCTCTCCCCTCTCCCTCTCTCTGTCTCTACCACAGTTTGTTCTGACACTACCTCTCCCTCTCCCTCTCTCTGTCTCTACCACAGTTTGTACTGACACTATCTCTCCCTCTCCCCTCCCTCTCTCTGTCTCCACCACAGTTTGTACTGACACTATCTCTCCTCCTCTCCCTCTCTCTGTCTCTACCACAGTTTGTACTGACACTATCTCTCCCTCTCCCTCTCTCTCTCTGTCTCTACCACAGTTTGTCACTATCTCTCCCTCTCCCTCTCCCTCTCTCTGTCTCCACCACAGTTGTTCTGACACTACCTCTCCCTCTCCCTCTCTCTGTCTCTACCACAGTTTGTACTGACACTATCTCTCCTCTCCCTCCCTCTCTCTGTCTCCACCACAGTTGTTCTGACACTACCTCTCCCTCTCCCTCTCTCTGTCTCTACCACAGTTTGTACTGACACTATCTCTCCCTCTCCCCTCCCTCTCTCTGTCTCTACCACAGTTTGTACTGACACTATCTCTCCCTCTCTCCCTCTCTCTGTCTCTACCACAGTTTGTACTGACACATCTCTCCCTCTCCTCTCCCTCTCTCTGTCTCCACCACAGTTGTTCTGACACTACCTCTCCTCTCCCTCTCCCTCTCTCTGTCTCTACCACAGTTTGTACTGACACTATCTCTCCCTCTCCCTCTCCTCTCTCTGTCTCCACCACAGTTTGTTCTGACACTACCTCTCCTCTCCTCCCTCTCTCTGTCTCTACCACAGTTTGTACTGACACTCTCTCCTCTCCCTCTCCCTCTCTCTGTCTCTACCACAGTTTGTACTGACACTATCTCTCCCTCTCCCTCTCCCTCTCTCTGTCTCTACCACAGTTTGTACTGACACTATCTCTCCCTCTCCCTCTCCCTCTCTCTGTCTCTACCACAGTTTGTACTGACACTACCTCTCCCTCTCCCTCTCTCTGTCTCTACCACAGTTTGTACTGACACTATCTCTCCCTCTCCCTCTCTCTGTCTCTACCACAGTTTGTACTTACACTATCTCTCCCTCTCTCTGTCTCCACCACAGTTGTTCTGACACTATCTCTCCCTCTCCCTCTCCCTCTCTCTGTCTCACCACAGTTTGTACTGACACTATCTCTCCCTCTCCCTCTCTCTGTCTCTACCACACTGACACTATCTCTCCCTCTCCCTCTCCCTCTCTCTGTCTCTACCACAGTTTGTACTTACACTATCTCTCCCTCTCCCTCTCCCTCTCTCTGTCTCTACCACAGTTTGTACTGACACTATCTCTCCCTCTCCCTCTCCCTCTCTCTGTCTCCACCACAGTTTGTTCTGACACTACCTCTCCCTCTCCCCTCTCTCTGTCTCTACCACAGTTTGTACTGACACTATCTCTCCCTCTCCCTCTCCCTCTCTCTGTCTCCACCACAGTTTGTACTGACACTACCTCTCCCTCTCCCTCTCTCTGTCTCTACCACAGTTTGTACTGACACTATCTCTCCCTCTCCCTCTCCCTCTCTCTGTCTCTACCACAGTTTGTACTGACACTATCTCTCCCTCTCCCTCTCCCTCTCTCTGTCTCTACCACAGTTTGTACTGACACTATCTCTCCCTCTCCCTCTCCCTCTCTCTGTCTCCACCACAGTTTGTACTGACACTATCTCTCCTCTCCCTCCCTCTCTCTGTCTCTACCACAGTTTGTACTGACACTATCTCTCCCTCTCCCTCTCCCTCTCTCTGTCTCTACCACAGTTTGTACTGACACTATCTCTCCCTCTCCCTCTCTCTGTCTCTACCACAGTTTGTACTTACACTATCTCTCCCTCTCCCTCTCTCTGTCTCCACCACAGTTGTTCTGACACTACCTCTCCCTCTCCCTCTCTCTGTCTCTACCACAGTTTGTACTGACACTATCTCTCCCTCTCCCTCTCTCTGTCTCTACCACAGTTTGTACTGACACTACTCCCTATCCCTCTCCCTCTCTCTGTCTCCACCACAGTTTGTACTGACACTACCTCTCCTCTCCCCTCCCTCTCTCTGTCTCTACCACAGTTTGTACTGACACTATCTCTCCCTCTCCCTCTCCCTCTCTCTGTCTCTACCACAGTTTGTACTGACACTATCTCTCCCTCTCCCTCTCTCTGTCTCTACCACAGTTTGTACTTACACTATCTCTCCCTCTCTCTGTCTCCACCACAGTTGTTCTGACACTACCTCTCCCTCTCCCTCTCTCTGTCTCTGCCACAGTTTGTACTGACACTATCTCTCCCTCTCCCTCTCTCTGTCTCTACCACAGTTTGTACCGACACTATCTCTCCCTCTCCCTCTCCCTCTCTCTGTCTCTACCACAGTTTGTACTGACACTATCTCTCCCTCTCCCTCTCCCTCTCTCTGTCTCTACCACAGTTTGTACTGACACTATCTCTCCCTCTCCCTCTCCCTCTCTCTGTCTCCACCACAGTTGTTCTGACACTACCTCTCCCTCTCCCTCTCTCTGTCTCTACCACAGTTTGTACTGACACTATCTCTCCCTCTCCCTCTCCCTCTCTCTGTCTCCACCACAGTTGTTCTGACACTACCTCTCCCTCTCCCTCTCTCTGTCTCTACCACAGTTTGTACTGACACTATCTCTCCCTCTCCCTCTCCCTCTCTCTGTCTCTACCACAGTTTGTACTGACACTATCTCTCCCTCTCCCTCTCCCTCTCTCTGTCTCTACCACAGTTTGTACTGACACTATCTCTCCCTCTCCCTCTCCCTCTCTCTGTCTCCACCACAGTTTGTACTGACACTACCTCTCCTCTCCCTCTCCCTCTCTCTGTCTCTACCACAGTTTGTACTGACACTATCTCTCCCTCTCCCTCTCCCTCTCTCTGTCTCTACCACAGTTTGTACTGACACTATCTCTCCCTCTCCCTCTCTCTGTCTCTACCACAGTTTGTACTGACACTATCTCTCCCTCTCCCTCTCTCTGTCTCCACCACAGTTGTTCTGACACTACCTCTCCCTCTCCCTCTCTCTGTCTCTACCACAGTTTGTACTGACACTATCTCTCCCTCTCCCTCTCCCTCTCTCTGTCTCTACCACAGTTTGTACTGACACTATCTCTCCCTCTCCCTCTCCCTCTCTCTGTCTCTACCACAGTTTGTACTGACACTATCTCTCCCTCTCCCTCTCCCTCTCTCTGTCTCTACCACAGTTTGTACTGACACTATCTCTCCCTCTCCCTCTCCCTCTCTCTGTCTCCACCACAGTTGTTCTGACACTACCTCTCCCTCTCCCTCTCTCTGTCTCTACCACAGTTTGTACTGACACTATCTCTCCCTCTCCCTCTCCCTCTCTCTGTCTCACCACAGTTTGTTCTGACACTACCTCTCCCTCTCCCTCTCTCTGTCTCTACCACAGTTTGTACTGACACTATCTCTCCCTCTCCCTCTCCCTCTATCTGTCTCTACCACAGTTTGTACTGACACTACCTCTCCCTCTCCCTCTCCCCTCTCTCTGTCTCTACCACAGTTTGTACTGACACTATCTCTCCCTATCCCTCTCCCTCTCTCTGTCTCTACCACAGTTTGTACTGACACTATCTCTCCCTCTCCCTCCCTCTCTCTGTCTCCACCACAGTTTTCTGACACTACCTCTCCCTCTCCCTCTCTCTGTCTCTACCACAGTTTGTACTGACACTATCTCTCCTCTCCCTCTCCCTCTCTCTGTCTCCACCACAGTTTGTTCTGACACTACCTCTCCCTCTCCCTCTCTCTGTCTCTACCACAGTTTGTACTGACACTATCTCTCCCTCTCCCTCTCCCTCTCTCTGTCTCTACCACAGTTTGTACTGACACTATCTCTCCCTCTCCCTCTCCCCTCTCTCTGTCTCTACCACAGTTTGTACTGACACTATCTCTCCCTCTCCCTCTCCCTCTCTCTGTCTCCACCACAGTTTGTACTGACACTATCTCTCCCTCTCCCTCTCCCTCTCTCTGTCTCTACCACAGTTTGTACTGACACTATCTCTCCTCTCCCCTCCCTCTCTCTGTCTCTACCACAGTTTGTACTGACACTATCTCTCCCTCTCCCTCTCTCTGTCTCTACCACAGTTTGTACTGACACTATCTCTCCCTCTCCCTCTCTCTGTCTCCACCACAGTTGTTCTGACACTACCTCTCCCTCTCCCTCTCTCTGTCTCTACCACAGTTTGTACTGACACTATCTCTCCCTCTCCCTCTCCCTCTCTCTGTCTCTACCACAGTTTGTACTGACACTATCTCTCCCTCTCCCTCTCCCTCTCTCTGTCTCTACCACAGTTTGTACTGACACTATCTCTCCCTCTCCCTCTCTCTGTCTCTACCACAGTTTGTACTGACACTATCTCTCCCTCTCCCTCTCCCTCTCTCTGTCTCCACCACAGTTGTTCTGACACTACCTCTCCCTCTCCCTCTCTCTGTCTCTACCACAGTTTGTACTGACACTATCTCTCCCTCTCCCTCTCCCTCTCTCTGTCTCCACCACAGTTGTTCTGACACTACCTCTCCCTCTCCCTCTCTCTGTCTCTACCACAGTTTGTACTGACACTATCTCTCCCTCTCCCTCTCCCTCTATCTGTCTCTACCACAGTTTGTACTGACACTACCTCTCCCTCTCCCTCTCCCTCTCTCTGTCTCTACCACAGTTTGTACTGACACTATCTCTCCCTATCCCTCTCCCTCTCTCTGTCTCCACCACAGTTTGTACTGACACTACCTCTCCCTCTCCCTCTCCCTCTCTCTGTCTCTACCACAGTTTGTACTGACACTATCTCTCCCTCTCCCTCTCCCTCTCTCTGTCTCTACCACAGTTTGTACTGACACTATCTCTCCCTCTCCCTCTCCCTCTCTCTGTCTCTACCACAGTTTGTACTGACACTATCTCTCCCTCTCCCTCTCCCTCTCTCTGTCTCCACCACAGTTGTTCTGACACTACCTCTCCCTCTCCCTCTCTCTGTCTCTACCACAGTTTGTACTGACACTATCTCTCCCTCTCCCTCTCTCTGTCTCTACCACAGTTTGTACTGACACTATCTCTCCCCTCTCTCTCTGTCTCCACCACAGTTGTTCTGACACTACCTCTCCCTCTCCCTCTCTCTGTCTCTGCCACAGTTTGTACTGACACTATCTCTCCCTCTCCCTCTCTCTGTCTCTACCACAGTTTGTACCGACACTATCTCTCCCTCTCCCTCTCCCTCTCTGTCTCCACCACAGTTTGTTCTGACACCCTCTCCCTCTCCTCTCTCTGTCTCTACCACAGTTTGTACTGACACTATCTCTCCCTCTCCCTCTCCCTCTCTCTGTCTCTACCACAGTTTGTACTGACACTATCTCTCCCTCTCCCTCTCCCTCTCTCTGTCTCCACCACAGTTGTTCTGTCTCTACCACAGTTTGTACTGACACTATCTCTCCCTCTCCTCTCTCTCTGTCTCCACCACAGTTTGTTCTGACACTACTCTCCCCTCCCTCTCCTCTCTCTGTCTCTACCACAGTTTGTACTGACACTATCTCTCCCCTCCCTCTCCCCTCTCTCTGTCTCTACCACAGTTTGTACTGACACTATCTCCCTCTCTCCCCTCTCTCTGTCTCCACCACAGTTTGTTCTGACACTATCTCTCCCTCTCCTCTCTCTGTCTCTACCACCTGACACTATCTCTCCCTCTCTCTGTCTCCACCACAGTTGTTCTGACACTACCTCTCCCCTCTCTCTGTCTCTGCCACAGTTTGTACTGACACTATCTCTCCCTCTCCCTCTCTCTGTCTCTACCACAGTTTGTACTGACACTATCTCTCCCTCTCCCTCTCCCTCTCTCTGTCTCTACCACAGTTTGTACTGACACTATCTCTCCCTCTCCCTCTCCCTCTCTCTGTCTCTACCACAGTTTGTACTGACACTATCTCTCCCTCTCCCTCTCCCTCTCTCTGTCTCCACCACAGTTGTTCTGACACTACCTCTCCCTCTCCCTCTCTCTGTCTCTACCACAGTTTGTACTGACACTATCTCTCCCTCTCCCTCTCCCTCTCTCTGTCTCCACCACAGTTGTTCTGACACTACCTCTCCCTCTCCCTCTCTCTGTCTCTACCACAGTTTGTACTGACACTATCTCTCCCCCTCTCCCTCTCCCTCTCTCTGTCTCTACCACAGTTTGTACTGACACTACCTCTCCCTCTCCCTCTCCCTCTCTCTGTCTCTACCACAGTTTGTACTGACACTATCTCTCCCTATCCCTCTCCCTCTCTCTGTCTCCACCACAGTTTGTACTGACACTACCTCTCCCTCTCCCTCTCCCTCTCTCTGTCTCTACCACAGTTTGTACTGACACTATCTCTCCCTCTCCCTCTCCCTCTCTCTGTCTCTACCACAGTTTGTACTGACACTATCTCTCCCTCTCCCTCTCTCTGTCTCTACCACAGTTTGTACTGACACTATCTCTCCCTCTCCCTCTCTCTGTCTCCACCACAGTTGTTCTGACACTACCTCTCCCTCTCCCTCTCTCTGTCTCTACCACAGTTTGTACTGACACTATCTCTCCTCTCCCTCTCCCTCTCTCTGTCTCTACCACAGTTTGTACTGACACTATCTCTCCCCTCCCTCTCCCTCTCTCTGTCTCTACCACAGTTTGTACTGACACTATCTCTCCCTCTCCCTCCTCTCTCTGTCTCTACCACAGTTTGTACTGACACTATCTCTCCCTCTCCTCTCCCTCTCTCTGTCTCCACCACAGTTGTTCTGACACTACCTCTCCCTCTCCCTCTCTCTGTCTCTACCACAGTTTGTACTGACACTATCTCTCCCTCTCCCTCTCCCTCTCTCTGTCTCCACCACAGTTGTTCTGACACTATCTCTCCTCTCCCTCTCTCTGTCTCTACCACAGTTTGTACTGACACTATCTCTCCCTCTCCCTCTCCTCTCTCTGTCTCTACCACAGTTTGTACTGACACTACCTCTCCCTCTCCCTCTCCCTCTCTCTGTCTCTACCACAGTTTGTACTGACACTATCTCTCCCTATCCCTCTCCCTCTCTCTGTCTCCACCACAGTTTGTACTGACACTACCTCTCCCTCTCCCTCTCCCTCTCTCTGTCTCTACCACAGTTTGTACTGACACTATCTCTCCCTCTCCCTCTCCCTCTCTCTGTCTCTACCACAGTTTGTACTGACACTATCTCTCCCTCTCCCTCTCCCTCTCTCTGTCTCTACCACAGTTTGTACTGACACTATCTCTCCCTCTCCCTCTCCCTCTCTCTGTCTCCACCACAGATGTTCTGACACTACCTCTCCCTCTCCCTCTCTCTGTCTCTACCACAGTTTGTACTGACACTATCTCTCCCTCTCCCTCTCTCTGTCTCTACCACAGTTTGTACTTACACTATCTCTCCCTCTCTCTGTCTCCACCACAGTTGTTCTGACACTACCTCTCCCTCTCCCTCTCTCTGTCTCTGCCACAGTTTGTACTGACACTATCTCTCCCTCTCCCTCTCTCTGTCTCTACCACAGTTTGTACCGACACTATCTCTCCTCTCCCTCTCCCTCTCTCTGTCTCTACCACAGTTTGTCTGACACTATCTCTCCCTCTCCCTCTCCCTCTCTCTGTCCACACAGTTTGTACTGACACTATCTCTCCCTCTCCCTCTCCCTCTCTCTGTCTCACCACAGTTTGTTCTGACACTATCCTCTCCCTCTCCCTCTCTCTGTCTCTACCACAGTTTGTACTGACACTATCTCTCCCTCTCCCTCTCCCTCTCTCTGTCTCCACCACAGTTGTTCTGACACTACCTCCCTCCCTCTCCCTCTCTCTGTCTCTACCACAGTTTGTACTGACACTATCTCTCCTCTCCCTCTCCCTCTCTCTGTCTCTCACAGTTTGTACTGACACTATCTCTCCCTCTCCCTCTCTCTGTCTCCACCACAGTTGTTCTGACACTACCTCTCCCTCTCCCTCTCTCTGTCTCTACCACAGTTTGTACTGACACTATCTCTCCCTCTCCTCTCCCTCTCTCTGTCTCACCACAGTTGTTCTGACACTACTCTCTCCTCTCCCTCTCTCTGTCTCTACCACAGTTTGTACTGACACTATCTCTCCCTCTCCCTCTCCCTCTCTCTGTCTCTACCACAGTTTGTACTGACACTATCTCTCCCTCTCCCTCCCTCCCTCTCTGTCTCTACCACAGTTTGTACTGACACTATCTCTCCCTCTCCCTCTCCCTCTCTCTGTCTCCACCACAGTTTGTACTGACACTACCTCTCCCTCTCCCTCTCCCTCTCTCTGTCTCTACCACAGTTTGTACTGACACTATCTCTCCCTCTCCCTCTCCCTCTCTCTGTCTCTACCACAGTTTGTACTGACACTATCTCTCCCTCCCTCTCTCTGTCTCTACCACAGTTTGTACTTACACTATCTCTCCCTCTCCCCTCTCTCTGTCTCCACCACAGTTGTTCTGACACTATCTCTCCCTCTCCCTCTCTCTGTCTCTGCCACAGTTTGTACTGACACTATCTCTCCCTCTCCCTCTCTCTGTCTCTACCACAGTTTGTACCGACACTATCTCTCCCTCTCCCCTCCCCTCTCTCTGTCTCTACCACAGTTTGTACTTACACTATCTCTCCCTCTCCCTCTCCCTCTCTCTGTCTCTACCACAGTTTGTACTGACACTCTCCCTCTCCCTCTCCTCTCTCTGTCTCTACCACAGTTGTTCTGACACTATCTCTCCCTCTCCCTCTCTCTGTCTCTACCACAGTTTGTTCTGACACTATCTCTCCCTCTCCCTCTCCCTCTCTCTGTCTCTACCACAGTTTGTACTGACACTATCTACCTCTCCCTCTCTCTCTCTCTGTCTCTACCACAGTTTGTACTGACACTATCTCTCCCTCTCCCTCTCCCTCTCTCTGTCTCTACCACAGTTTGTACTGACACTATATCTCCCTCTCCCTCTCTCTGTCTCTACCACAGTTTGTACTGACACTATCTCTCCCTCTCCCTCTCCCTCTCTCTGTCTCCACCACAGTTGTTCTGACACTACCTCTCCCTCTCCCTCTCTCTGTCTCTACCACAGTTTGTACTGACACTATCTCTCCCTCTCCCTCTCCCTCTCTCTGTCTCACCACAGTTTGTGTACTGACACTATCTCTCCCTCTCCTCTCCCTCTCTCTGTCTCACCACAGTTTGTTCTGACACTACCTCTCCCTCTCCCTCTCCCTCTCTCTGTCTCTACCACAGTTTGTACTGACACTATCTCTCCCTCCCTCTCCCTCTCTCTGTCTCTACCACAGTTTGTACTGACACTACCTCTCCCTCTCCTCTCCCTCTCCCTCTCTCTGTCTCTACACAGTTTGTTCTGACACTATCTCTCCCTCCCTCTCCCTCTCTCTGTCTCTACCACAGTTTGTACTGACACTATCTCTCCCTCTCCTCTCCCTCTCTCTGTCTCTACCACAGTTTGTCCCTCTGACACTATCTCTCCCTCTCCCTCCCTCTCCCTCTCTCTGTCTCCACCACAGTTTGTTCTGACACTATCTCTCCCTCTCCCTCTCCCTCTCTCTGTCTCTACCACAGTTTGTACTGACACTATCTCTCCTCTCCCTCTCTCTGTCTCTCACCTCTCCCTCCCTCCCTCTCTGTCTCTACCACAGTTTGTACTGACACTATCTCTCCCTCTCCCTCTCCCTCCCTCTCTCTGTCTCTACCACAGTTTGTACTGACACTATCTCTCCCTCTCCCTCTCCCTCTCTCTGTCTCCACCACAGTTGTTCTGACACTACCTCTCCCTCTCCCTCTCTCTGTCTCTACCACAGTTTGTACTGACACTATCTCTCCCTCTCCCTCTCCTCTCTCTGTCTCTACCACAGTTTGTACTTACACTATCTCTCCTCTCCCTCTCTCTGTCTCCACCACAGTTGTTCTGACACTACCTCTCCCTCTCCCTCTCTCTGTCTCTGCCACAGTTTGTACTGACACTATCTCTCCCTCTCCCTCTCTCTGTCTCTACCACAGTTTGTACCGACACTATCTCTCCCTCTCCCTCTCCCTCTCTCTGTCTCTACCACAGTTTGTACCGACACTATCTCTCCCTCTCCCTCTCCTCTCTCTGTCTCCACCACAGATGTTCTGACACTACCTCTCCCTCTCCCTCTCTCTGTCTCTACCACAGTTTGTACTGACACTATCTCTCCCCTCTCCCTCTCTCTGTCTCTACCACAGTTTGTACTTACACTATCTCTCCTCTCCCTCTCTCTGTCTCCACCACAGTTTGTTCTGACACTATCTCTCCCTCTCCCTCCTCTCCCTCTCTCTGTCTCCAACACAGTTTGTTCTGACACTATCTCTCCCTCTCCCTCTCTCTGTCTCTACCACAGTTTGTACTGACACTATCTCTCCCTCTCCCTCTCCCTCTCTCTGTCTCTACCACAGTTTGTACTTACACTATCTCTCCCTCTCCCTCTCTCTGTCTCCACCACAGTTGTTCTGACACTACCTCTCCCTCTCCCTCTCTCTGTCTCTACCACAGTTTGTACTGACACTATCTCTCCCTCTCCCTCTCCCTCTCTCTGTCTCTACCACAGTTTGTACTTACACTATCTCTCCCTCTCCCTCTCTCTGTCTCCACCACAGTTGTTCTGACACTACCTCTCCCTCTCCCTCTCTCTGTCTCTGCCACAGTTTGTACTGACACTATCTCTCCCTCTCCCTCTCTCTGTCTCTACCACAGTTTGTACCGACACTATCTCTCCCTCTCCCTCTCCCTCTCTCTGTCTCTACCACAGTTTGTACCGACACTATCTCTCCCTCTCCCTCTCCCTCTCTCTGTCTCCACCACAGATGTTCTGACACTACCTCTCCCTCTCCCTCTCTCTGTCTCTACCACAGTTTGTACTGACACTATCTCTCCCTCTCCCTCTCTCTGTCTCTACCACAGTTGTTTGTACTTACACTCTCTCTCCCTCTCCCTCTCTCTGTCTCTGTCTCACCACAGTTGTTCTGACACTACCTCTCCCTCTCCCTCTCCCTCTCTCTGTCTCTACCACAGTTTGTACTGACACTATCTCTCCCTCTCCCTCTCTCTGTCTCTACCACAGTTTGTACTGACACTATCTCTCCCTCTCCCTCTCCCTCTCTCTGTCTCCACCACAGTTTGTTCTGACACTATCTCTCCCTCTCCCTCCCTCTCTCTGTCTCTAACACAGTTTGTTCTGACACTATCTCTCCCTCTCCCCTCTCTCTGTCTCTACCACAGTTTGTACTGACACTATCTCTCCCTCTCCCTCTCCCTCTCTCTGTCTCTACCACAGTTTGTACTGACACTATCTCTCCCTCTCCCTCTCTCTGTCTCTACCACAGTTTGTACTTACACTATCTCTCCCTCTCCCTCTCCCCCTCTCTGTCTCTACCACAGTTTGTACTGACACTATCTCTCCCTCTCCCTCTCCCTCTCTCTGTCTCTACCACAGTTTGTACTGACACTATCTCTCCCTCTCCCTCTCTCTGTCTCTACCACAGTTTGTACTTACACTATCTCTCCCTCTCCATGTCTCTACTGCAGTTTGAGATTGAATTCCTCAGTCCAATACAGCACCACTGGTCATCTCCTTCCACAGCACAAAACGTAAAATGGACTGAGTGTTTCCATGACATAGACAGACCAGGTGAATCAAGGTGAATCCCATGATCCCTTTTTCATTACACTTGTTAAATTCACTTCAATCTGTGAGGGGGAGGAGACAGGTTAAAGAAGGATTTTTAACTATTGACACGTGGATTGTGGACTGTATGTGTGACCAGTCAGAGGGTGAATGGGCAAGAGGAAAGATTTAAGTACATTGGGGTATGGAGTATGGTAGTAGTTTTTCATGCTCAACAGTTTCCCGTGTGTATGTATCAAGAATGGTCCACCACCCAAAGGACATCCAGCCAACTTGACACAACTGTGGGAAGCATTGGAGTCAACATGGGCCAGTATCCCTGTGGAATGCTTTGGACACCTTTGTATAGTCCATGCCCGACGAATTGAGGCTGTTCTGAGGGTAAAATGGGCTGTAAGTCAATATTAGGGAGGTGTTCCTAATGTTCTGTTCACTCTGTGTACATTATTGAACACTAATCTGTATTCAGAACCATCATCATCAACTCATGGTGATTGTGCATTTATAGTTGTGAGTCTGTGAATGCTTTCTCCCTCTCTATGGCTTTCATCACTTCAGAATGTCAGACCACTCAATAGATGTCATGAGTCTCTCGTAGTTAAACACCCCATAAAAAAACACATTCCTCCTTGCCCTCATCCTCTCATCCTCTATAACTCCTCTGCACCCCTACTCTCACTCCCTCTGTGCTATACCTACCAACCCTCATCCTCATCCCTATCTCTCCATTTATCCTCTCCTCCTCCGTACCCTCATCTATCACTTCCCTCTTCCTTTGCTAATTCGTTGCCACCCATAAATTGCGTAGGAAGCTCAACCTAGCTCAGCGATGAAAGGTTGATGTGTGGTTTTCTGCTTACTTCACTCGTATAATCTCACTTTTTTAAAGCGGCAATCAGCAGTTGAAATAATAACAAACCACCCTCCCCGCGCTGTTTCAGTAAAAATCTGAGGGATATGGCTGGAGAAATGTAACCACGGTCAAAGTCTTAGATAGAGCTATGTAAGGACGACCATCCATGATATCAAAACTAGAGTTTTAACCATCATTTGAGGCTATATAGTATTTGTTTACGTTTACTTTGTTTACAAAGATTGGAGTATAACAAGCTTATATTTTGGGTTATGATGGGGTACGACAGTTAAACTAAGCTCATTAGGCATTTCTAAGTTATATTGAATGGGTTCATATGATTCATTTAACGTATATAGCAACTGCAGATTGCCCCTTTAATGACTCAATTCCTCGTTAATGATTCTGGGCGCTGGCGCAGTGGCATACTGGCAGGTTGAAAGAGTGGGAGGAAAGGGAGTAGGTGTATGTTTTATGATGTGTTTGAGTGTATACATGCATGTACTCAATAAACATGTGCCTTTCTTGAGGAAGTTTTCTCACAGCAGGGGAGGGAGGAGGAGAGTGTGGCTGTTGACGAGGATGTGTTTCCATGGATTCGAACCTTGTGCAACACAAAGTGAAAGGAAATGTGTCAATTTATGATCTGGATTTAAATTAGAGCATCATTGGGGCGGGCCCTTGTTATGATCTCCGTTGTTATGCAATCAATGGGTTGTCAGACAGGTGTGATGAGATCTGTGGCGCTTGAAAAATCGGAATGAAAAAAGGGCAAGTGAAAAATTATAAATGTACATTATCTCGCTGGCAGCACTGTAAAACATTGAATATGCAATAAAAACAAGATAGGTGTGGATTTTACCAGTCTTGTTTGAAAAACCTACGTTTAAGCCGCATGCAGTATATTCATGCTCAACAGAAACTCAAGCCCTTGCATATGTCAGACATCATCTGAACTGTGCAACCACAATGAAGAAAGCCACCAGTTAGTGTGTCAGACAGTCGTAAGGAGAATACACTGACACGTCACACCTGCAAAACGTGTGCAGGCTCAGTAGGTGGAGAGCCTGACCCTGTGTGACTGCCTGTCGATGGGTTTATCACGTCATTCTTATGCAACAGTCACCAATCACACACACACACACACACACACACACACACACACACACACACACACACACACACACACACACACACACACACATTGAAACACGTAATCCTGACACACAAATAATCTTCCCAAGATCAACAAGGTAGGCTTCTAAACACCTGCTTTTGCATCACATGTGTGCGAGGACATGTACCAGATTGTATATAACTTCCAGTCAGGAACATTCACTAGCTCGTGACTGACAGACAGTTGAGTTGGGAAGTCCTGTACATGCATAAAGGATCTGCATTCAGAAACGATCTGCGGTAGTGTATCAATACCTCCAGTCCATCAGTCGTTCCGTTCGTAACCAGCCAATTCAAGTGTTTGCCATTCAATTCCAATGCATTTCCATACAGCACATTTGACATGTCGAACAAGATAGAAAAAAAACAACACTAAATATAAGAGTTTCATAGTATCTAGAAAGCTATGTATCTCATCTGGCATGTAAAAATGCTGTGTGCCAGATATTTTAAAACATTGTTTTCTTCCAGCAAGCATTCAATCGAGATGAAGGGATGTAACATTTCAAATAGAATGTCTTGAAATGGAGAGGAGGCTCTAGAATAGAATTTGGTCTTTCTGCGATTAGACCATAGAAACGCATTGAATAAAAGATTCATACATGGAAATAAAGATGGTAAAAAAAGAAATCAAAAGGAAGTTTGTTTTAAAGTGTCTGTTCTATATCTTAGATATATAAGAAAGATGAGAAAATTATGTTAAAAAAATATTTAAAACACTTTTTTGGGGGCACTAAACTACTTCCATATATACTTCCATTCATTTAAAAAAAATTGCACTGGGATACCTTCAGACGAGTTTTGTAGGGCTTGTCGCTGTCCTAGAGTGTGCGTGTGAGTGTGTGTGCGCGCGTCTGGGTGCATGTGTGCATGGATGTGTGTGTGTGTGTGTGCACGCGGATGTGGGTGTGTAGCATATAACAGGTGTGTTTATTTGGACAGACATACTTATACATAATGCATGTGGGGCTTAAAGGATGGCTGACATTTGGCTGTTCGTCAGTTAGGATACATCAGCTCTAGGGAAATGGTCTGTGTCCCTGATACTCTGGAGCCTCGCAGTTGGACTGGGCAGTGTGACACCTTTTTAACTGGTCACACGGGTGACAGTGATACAATGTTGCCTGTTGATGTTAGCTTTTGGTTCACCATTTTTTATCAATGACTTATTCAAACAGTAATATGCAATTGACCAAAAATAACCCACCTTTCTGAAGAGGCAACAACGGCAAGGGAATGTCACTGTGAGGGTTCAACATACAGTGAACGTTTTGACTGTCTCTGTGTCAGGGTTCAACATACAGTGAACGTTTTGACTGTCTCTGTGTCAGGGTTCAACATACAGTGAACGTTTTAACTGTCTCTGTGTCAGGGTTCAACATACAGTGAACGTTTTGACTGTCTCTGTGTCAGGGTTCAACATACAGTGAACGTTTTAACTGTCTCTGTGTCAGGGTTCAACATACAGTGAACGTTTTGACTGTCTCTGTGTCAGGGTTCAACATACAGTGAACGTTTTGACTGTCTCTGTGTCAGGGTTCAACATACAGTGAACGTTTTGACTGTCTCTGTGTCAGGGTTCAACATACAGTGAACGTTTTGACTGTCTCTGTGTCAGGGTTCAACATACAGTGAACGTTTTGACTGTCTCTGTGTCAGGGTTCAACATACAGTGAACGTTTTGACTGTCTCTGTGTCAGGGTTCAACATACAGTGAACGTTTTGACTGTCTCTGTGTCAGGGTTCAACATACAGTGAACGTTTTGGAAACTCTCTGGACCAGTCGATCGTCCCCATCAGTAATAAAACATATTTTAATAATGGTCCTTTTAACCTAGGCTAAATAGTTGATTAAAAAAGCAGATGGATTCCCGAAGTTGTTTGATCGTTATCTAGATGATTTGTCATACGCGTGCGCCCTAGGATCTTAATGTGAGCTAGTTTGCTACAGCAGGAAAATAATCCTGCAGTAACAGCAAATGTGATTTATCATGTGGATTATAATAGATAGACATTTTTGTAGGGGGTGATACATTTTCATTATTTTCATTAGGGCAAATCAAATCTGACATTTTAAACCTCTACAGGATCGGTGTCCCTATAACGCAACAGTTGTTATTAACGTGCGCTAATGTGACTAGAATGACAATGTAAGTAACAGCCAGCTTTCCATGCTACAGACATGTATTATATGGGCAGAAAGCTTAAATTATTGTTAATCTAACTGAAGTGTCCAATTTACAGTAGCTATTACAGTGAGAAAATACCATTCTATTGTTTGAGGAGAGTGCACAGAAAACGTTTATTACATGAAACAGGTTTGATACATTTACCTCTGAAGGTAGATCAATTGCTTACATTCATTAATCTTGCTCTGATTTGTCATCATGAGGGTCCCAAAGATCAAATGTATAATAGTTTTGTTTGAAAAAAATCTATTTTCATATTCAAATGTAGGAACTGGTTTCTATAGTTTTAACCCCTGCTGTGTCTGCAGTAATGCAATGCTTCACTGGATCAGTCTGAAACTTTGCACATGCACTGCTGAAATCTAGTGGCCAAATTCTAAATTATGCCTAAACTCCTATGTGATTTAATGTTAACTAATGTTTTTTGGTTTGTATAAATTTTTACCAAATCTAATGTGTTATATTCTCCTACATTATTTTCACATTTCCACACACTTCAAAATGTTTCCCTTTAAATGGTATCAAGAATATGCATATCCTTGCTTCAGGTCTTGAGCTACAGGCAGTTAGATTTGGATATTGGTAAAAAGGGTCCGATCCCCAATTACATTACTTATGTGCATGTCCTTCTCAGCAACAAAAGCCCTCAAATAGCTGGTTGTTGCGTGAAGCAAAGACCGACAACAGTAGCAGTAGGAAAAATGTACGGTATCTACCAGTAAATGCTAAGGCAAGAATGGGTATGCAAACTAGGTATTAAAAAAAATCGTATTCTTGTTTGAATATTTGCAATGCGCAATTCAATCAGCATGGAATAGCCTACCTTGAAATCTGACATTTCCTCTAGGCCATGGGTGTCAAACTCTGGCCCGTGGGCCAAATTTGGACCGCGGGGTAATTATATTTGGCCCGCGAGACAATACCAAATTACTACTAGAGCTGGCCCGCCGGTATTATACAGCGCATTCACCACTAATACTACGAATCCCATAATGCTCTGCTGTTTTCGCGCGCCAATCAGGACAGGACCCAGAAACGCTCTCTCCTCTGTGACAGTAGTCATAGCAACATAGACGCTACAACTGTCAGCGAGCTAACCCTTCCCAAAAATGGCGAAAAGAAAGGCAGAAAACAGGAGCTTTCTGGACAAGTGGGAGGCAGAATATCTGTTTACATATGTAAAAGACAAACCTGTTTGTCTTGTTTGTGGAGTCAACGTGGCTGTAAGTAAGGAGTACAACATTAGACGACACTATGAAACGAAACACCATGACAAATACAAGGACCTGGACATGACTCAAAGGAGCCAGAAAGTAGAGGAGATGAAAAGAAGTTTGGTTTCACAACAGAATATGTTTAAAAAAGCCACATCACAAAGCGAGGCTGCTGTAAAGGCTAGTTATATAGTGGCAGCAGAGATCGCAAAATCAGCCCGGCCCTTTAATGAGGGAGAGTTCATGAAAAAGTGCATGATGAAGGTTTGTGACCTCGTATGCCCAGAGAAAAAACAAGCATTTTCAAACGTGAGCCTGAGCAGGAACACAGTAGCTGATCGCACATGTGATCTTGCCACCAATCTGTATGACCAGCTGATGGAAAAGGGAAAAGATTTTGTTGCGTTCTCCCTCGCTGTGGATGAAAGCTGCGACGCATCTGATACTGCTCAGCTGTCAGACTTCATCCGTGGAGTGGACTCAAATCTGTGTGTTACGGAGGAGCTATTAGGATTCAAATCAATGCATGGCACAACCACAGGAAAGGAAATCTTTGAGGAGGTTTCCAAATGTGTAACTGAAATAAAGCTGCCGTGGGATAAACTCGTTGGATTGACGACAGATGGTGCGCCAGCGATGTGCGGTAAAAAGAGTGGACTGGTGGGCATGGTTCGGGAGAAGATGCGGGAAGAGAACTGTGCAGGTGAGCTAACTGTTTACCACTGCATCATACATCAGGAAGCACTGTGTGCCAAAGCCCTAAAGATGGAACATGTTATGACCACAGTAACACAGGTAGTTAACTTTATAAGAGCCAAAGGTCTAAATCACCGCCAGTTTAAATCTTTTCTGGAGGAGTGTGGTTCGGAATACGCAGACGTGCCGTA
>NW_027039097.1:0-47372 GCF_034236695.1 Oncorhynchus nerka
TCTCTCCTCCAACATTCTCCTCCCTCCTCTGTTACTCTCCTCCAACCTTCTCCTCCTCCTCTGTTACTCTCCTCCAACCTTCTCCTCCTCCTTTGTCTCTCTCCTCTGTCTCTCTCCTCAACCCTTCTCCTCCTTTGTCTCTCTCCTCCAACCTTCTCCTCCTCTGTCTCTCCCCTCTGTCTCTCTCCTCCAACCTTCTCCTCCTCTGTCTCTCCCCTCTGTCTCTCTCCTCCAACCTTCTCCTCCTCCATCTCTCTCTTCCAACCTCCTCCTCCTCCTCCTCCTCTGTCTCTCTCCTCCAACCTTCTCTTTCTCCTCCTCTGTCTCTCTCCTCCCAACCCTCTTCTCCTCTGTCTCTCTCCTCCCAACCCTCTCCTCCTCTGTCTCTCTCCTCCAACCTTCTCCTCCTCTGTCTCTCTCCTCCCAACCCTCTCCTCCTCTGTCTCTCTCCTCCAACCCTCTCCTCCTCTGTCTCTCTCCTCCAAACTTCTCTTTCTCCTCCTCTGTCTCTCTCCTCCCAACCCTCTCCTCCTCTGTCTCTCTCCTCCAACCTTCTCCTCCTCCATCTCTCTCTTCCAACCTCCTCCTCCTCCCTCCTCCTCTGTCTCTCTCCTCCAACCTTCTCTTTCTCCTCCTCTGTCTCTCTCCTCCCAACCTTCTCTTTCTCCTCCTCTGTCTCTCCTCCAACCTTCTCTTTCTCCTCCTCTGTCTCTCTCCTCCCAACCCTCTCCTCCTCTGTCTCTCTCCTCCAACCTTCTCCTCCTCCATCTCTCTCTTCCAACCTCCTCCTCCTCCTCCTCCTCTGTCTCTCTCCTCCAACCTTCTCTTTCTCCTCCTCTGTCTCTCTCCTCCCAACCTTCTCTTTCTCCTCCTCTGTCTCTCCTCCAACCTTCTCTTTCTCCTCCTCTGTCTCTCTCCTCCCAACACTCTCCTCCTCTTTCTCTCTCCTCCCAACCCTCTCCTCCTCTGTCTCTCTCCTCCAACCTTCTCCTCCTCTGTCTCTCTCCTCCAACCTTCTCCTCCTCTGTCTCTCTCCTCCAACCTTCTCCCCCTCCTCCTCTGTCTCTCTCCTCCAACCTTCTCCTCCTTTGTCTCTCTCCTCCAACCTTCTCCTCCTCTGTCTCTCCCCTCTGTCTCTCTCCTCCAACCTTCTCCTCCTCCATTCTCTCTCTTCCAACCTCCTCCTCCTCCTCCTCCTCTGTCTCTCTCCTCCAACCTTCTCTTTCTCCTCCTCTGTCTCTCTCCTCCCAACCCTCTCCTCCTCTGTCTCTCTCCTCCAACCTTCTCCTCCTCTGTCTCTCTCCTCCAACCTTCTCTTTCTCCTCCTCTGTCTCTCTCCTCCAACCTTCTCCTCCTCTGTCTCTCTCCTCCAACCTTCTCTTTCTCCTCCTCTGTCTCTCTCCTCCCAACCCTCTCCTCCTCTGTCTCTCTCCCTCCCAACCCTCTCCTCCTCTGTCTCTCTCCTCCAACCTTCTCTTTCTCCTCCTCTGTCTCTCTCCTCCAACCTTCTCCTCCTCTGTCTCTCTCCTCCAACTTTCTCCTCCTCTGTCTCTCTCCTCCAACCTTCTCTTTCTCCCTCCTCTGTCTCTCTCCTCCAACCTTCTCTTTCTCCTCCTCTGTCTCTCTCCTCCCAACCCTCTCCTCCTCTGTCTCTCTCCTCCCAACCCTCCCCTCCTCTGTCTCTCTCCTCCAACCTTCTCTTTCTCCTCCTCTGTCTCTCTCCCCCAACCCTCTCCTCCTCTGTCTCTCTCCTCCAACCTTCTCCTCCTCTGTCTCTCTCCTCCAACCTTCTCCTTCTCCTCCTCTGTCTCTCTCCTCCAACCTTCTCCTCCTCTGTCTCTCTCCTCCAACCTTCTCCTCCTCTGTCTCTCTCCTCCAACCTTCTCCTTCTCCTCCTCTGTCTCTCTCCTCCAACCTTCTCCTCCTCTGTCTCTCTCCTCCAACCTTCTCCTCCTCTGTCTCTCTCCTCCAACCTTCTCCTCCTCTGTCTCTCTCCTCCTTTCTCCTCCTCTGTCTCTCTCCTCAACTCTCTCTCCTCCATCTCTCTCCCTCCCAACCTTCTCAGCCCTCCTCCTCTGTCTCTCTCCTCCAACCTTCCTCCCTCCTCTGTCTCTCTCCTCCTTCTCTCCTCCATCTCTCTCTCCTCAACCTCCTCCTCATCTCCTCCCAACCTTCTCTTCTCCTCCTCTCTCCAAGCTTCTCCTCCTCTGTCTCTCTCCTCCAAACCCTCTCCTCCTCCCATCTCTCCTCTAAAACTTTGGATGGTCACCTCCCATCATCTGTTTCTGTTTGTCTTTTTTAATCACAACTCTGTGCTGTTCAATTAAAGCCTTAAGATCTTTAAAAAGGACATAATTAAAGTAATGAATCTGTTTCCTCTCAGAGTCTCAGGCTGTTTGAAGTTCACACAGCCATTGGTTTCATGAAGACAGACTGTGGCTTCCATTAAACAGGACAGCTAATATGCTAGAGATTTTTGTAGTGTGGCAGAATAACAGAGACTAAATTCAATAACTTTGAGTTCAATGTTTGGACCAAAGAAGAATGCTTTCTACAACAGTAGGTCAACAGTGCATCTCTAAATCAGATCTTTCTTCTTCTCGTCTTGAACGACTTCCTGTTGTTGTTTTCTTCTTCTATGATATAATGGCAGTCCTCAACTTTCTGTTGTTTCAAAAAGAGAAGCTCCTTCCACATCAATCAGCCAATCAGAGGTCATTAAACTGGTCATCTGACCCCGTTGTTTCAGTAAGGAGAGGAAATATCTGCACGTCAACACAACTGGGGATGCTTCCCAAATGGAGACTCTACTACCGACATTGAACAGAGCTGTAGAGGCCCTGGTCTAAAAGTAGTGCACTATATAAGGGAACAGGGCTCTGGTCTGAAGTGAGTACTATATAAAGGAATAAGACCACAGTCTAAAATGAACCATATAGGGAATAGGGCTCTGGTCTAAAGTAATTACTATATAGGGAACAGGGCTCTGGTCTAAAGTAGTGCACTATATAGGGAATAGGGCTCTGGTCTAAAGTAGTGCACTATATAGGGAATAGGGCTCTGGTCTAAAGTAGTGCACTATATAGGGAATAGGGTGCCATAGGGCTCTGGTCTAAAGTAGTGCACTATATAGGGAATAGGGTGCCATAGGGCTCTGGTCTAAAGTAGTGCACTATATAGGGAATAGGGTGCCATAGGGCTCTGGTCTAAAGTAGTACACTACATAGAGAATAGGGTGCCATTTGGGACAGAAGAATAGCTGACTGGCCGACTGGAGGAGGTTAATACTGGAAACCATCTGTTGAATGTTTGTGACTCACTAGCAGCTCTGAGACAGAGAAGAAGAAGGGAGAAGGGTCCATCTTCATTATAAGTTGTTTTGGGGACGAGGGGAAATGACATCACAGCTCTGAGACAGAGAAGAAGAAGGGAGAAGGGTCCATCTTCATTATAAGTTGTTTTGGGGACGAGGGGAAATGACATCACAGCTCTGAGACAGAGAAGAAGAAGGGACAAGGGTCCATCTTCGTTATAAGTTGTTTCGGGGATGAGGGGAAATGACATCACAGCTCTGAGACAGAGAAGAAGAAGGGAGAAGGGTCCATCTTCATTATAAGTTGTTTTGGGGATGAGGGGAAATGACATCACAGCTCTGAGACAGAGAAGAAGAAGGGAGAAGGGTCCATCTTCATTATAGGTTGTTTTGGGGACGAGGGGAAATGACATCACAGCTCTGAGACAGCTCTGAGACAGAGAAGAAGAAGGGAGAAGGGTCCATCTTCATTATAAGTTGTTTTGGGGATGAGGGGAAATGACATCACAGCTCTGAGACAGAGAAGAAGAAGGGAGAAGGGTCCATCTTCATTATAAGTTGTTTTGGGGATGAGGGGAAATGACATCACAGCTCTGAGACAGAGAAGAAGAAGGGAGAAGGGTCCATCTTCATTATAACTTGTTTTGGGGATGAGGGGAAATGACATCACAAATCTGTCAAATGATAACCGACATGTTTTAGGGCTTTATACTATAATCCATTATCCTGGTCTGTGGTGGTGTAGAGATGGTAGATGGTGGTCTGTGGTGGTGTAGAGATGGTAGGTGGTGGTCTGTGGTGGTGTAGAGATGGTAGGTGGTGGTCTGTGGTGGTGTAGAGATGGTAGGTGGTGGAGTAGAGATGGTAGGTGGTGGTCTGTGATGGTGTAGAGATGGTAGATGGTGGTCTGTGGTGGTGTAGAGATGGTAGGTGGTGGTCTGTGGTGGTGTAGAGATGGTAGGTGGTGGAGTAGAGATGGTAGGTGGTGGTCTGTGATGGTGTAGAGATGGTAGGTGGTAGTCTGTGGTGGTGTAGAGATGTTAGGTGGTGGTCTGTGGTGATGTAGAGATGATAGGTTGTGGAGTAGAGATGGTTGGTGGTGGTCTGTGGTGGAGTAGAGATGGTAGGTGGTGGTCTGTGGCGGTGTAGAGATGGTAGGTGGTGGTCTGTGGTGGTGTAGAGATGGTAGGTGGTGGTCTGTGGTGGTGTAGAGATGGTAGGTTGTGGAGTAGAGATGGTAGGTGGTAGAGTAGAGATGGTAGGTGGTGGTCTGTGGTGGAGTAGAGATGGTAGGTGGTGGTCTGTGGTGGCGTAGAGATGGTAGATGGTGGAGTAGAGATGGTTGGTGGTGGTCTGTGGTGGAGTAGAGATGGTAGGTGGTGGTCTGTGGTGGTGTAGAGATGGTACGTGGTGGTCTGTGGTGGTGTAGAGATGGTAGGTTGTGGTGTAGAGATGGTAGATGGTGGAGTAGAGATGGTAGGTGGTGGTCTGTGATGGAGTAGAGATGGTAGGTGGTGGTGTGGAGATGGTAGATGGTGGTCTGTAATGGTGTAGAGATGGTAGATGGTGGAGTAGAGATGATAGGTGGTGGATTAGAGATGGTAGGTGGTGGAGTAGAGATGGTAGGTGGTGGAGTAGAGATGGTAGGTGGTGGAGTAGAGATGGTAGGTGGTGGAAGTAGGAATGGTGGTGGTGATGCAATTAAGGTAGAGATGGTAGGTAGTGAGGTCCGTTTGTGGAGTAAAGATGGTAGGTGGTGTTCTGTGGTGTGAGTAAGAAGATGGTAGTGTGGTGGTCTGTGGTGGAGTAGAGATGGTAGGTGGTGGTCTGTGGTGGTGTAGAGATGGTAGGTGGTGGTCTGTGATGGTGTAGAATGGTAGGCAGTCGGTCTGGTCGGTAAAGATAGTAGAGTGGTGGTCCTGGTGGAGTAGGAATGGTAGATGGTGGTCTGGTGGAAGTAGAGATAGTAGAGTGGTAGATAGAGATAGTAGGTGGTGGAAGTAAAAGATAGTAGAGTGGTGGTGTAGGTGAGTAGAGAATGGTAGGTGGTGGTCTGTAGTGGAAATGTAGAATGGTAGATAATTGGTCTATTAGTGGAGTAGAAGAATGGTAGGTGGTGGAAGTAAAGATAGTAGGTAGTGGGTAGGGAGATAGTAGAGTGAGTAGTCTGTAGTGAAGTAGAATGGTAGGTGAGTGGTCTGTGGGGTAAAGATAGTTGGTGGTGGTCTGTGGTGGGAGGTAGAGATGGTAGAGTGGTGATCCGTGGTGGGTAGAAATGGTAGGTGGTGGTCTGTGGTGGGTAGAGATGGTAGGTAGTTAGTAGAGATGGTAGGTGGTGGTCTGTGGTGGAGTAGGAGAAGAGTAGATGGTGTTCTGTATTGGGTAGAAATGTTAGATGGTGGAGTAAAGATAGTAGAGTGGTGGTCTGTGATGGTGTAGAGATGGTAGGTGGTGGTCTGTGTGATGTATGGTAGATGGTGGGTAGGTGGTGGTCTGTGATAGTGTAAAAGATAGTAGGTGGTGGTCTGTGGTGGTGTAGAAATGGTAGGTGGTGGTCTGTGGTGGAGTAGAGATGGTAGGTGGTGGTCTGTGGTGGTGTAGAGATGGTAGGTGGTGGTCTGTGGTGGTGTAGAGATGGTAGGTGGTGGTCTGTGGTGGTGTAGAGATGGTAGATGGTGGTCTGTGGTGGTGTAGAGATGGTAGGTGGTGGAGTAGAGATGGTAGGTGGTGGTCTGTGGTGGTGTAGAGATGGTAGGTGGTGGAGTAGAGATGGTAGGTTGTGGTCTGTGGTGGAGTAGAGATGGTAGATGGTGGTCTGTGTGTAGAGATGGTAGATGGTGGAGATAGAGATGGTAAGATGGGTGGTGGTCTGTGGTGGTGTAGAGATGGTAGGTGGTGGAGTAGAGATGGTAGGTGGTGGTCTGTGGTGGAGTAGAGATAGTAGGTGGTGGTAGAGAGGTGTTGTGGTCTGTGGTGGAGTAGAGATGGTAGGTGGTGGTCTGTGGTGGTGTAGAGATGGTAGGTGGTGGAGTAGAGATGGTAGGTGGTGGTCTGTGGTGGTGTAAAGATGGTGGAGTGGTCTGTGATAGAGATGGTAGGTGGTGGTCTGTGGTGGTGTAGAGATGGTAGATGGTGGAGTAGAGATGGTAGGTGGTGTTCTGTGGTGGTCTAGAAAGGGTAGCCAATCAGAAGCCCTCTGAGCTTTGGTAAATTATTTTGTAAGCTTAATTTATTTAGGGGCTTGAGTGTGTGTGTGTGTGTGTGTGTGTGTGTGTGTGTGTGTGTGTGTGTGTGTGTGTGTGTGTAATGTAAACCCTACCCAACATGCTATCCATCCAGAATGCACACACACACACCCAACACACACACACACACACACACACACACACACACACACACACACACACACACACACACACACCCCCACCCTGTGCCCTGGCGTCTGTGGGGTAAAGATCACTGTCCACCCAGTACGTGACGGCACACACATAAGTACACACAAACACACACACACACACACACACACACACACACACACACACAGTACACGCTGACACATTCAGACACACACACACACACACACACACACACACACACGCTGACACATTCAGACATATACTCTCTCCCTTGGAGGCACCATTGATCTTTACCCTACAGACGCCAGGACTGGGGGCCGCTTGGGAGTTATTTGTGTGTGTGTGTGTGTGTGTGTGTGTCTACAGCAGTCCTTGTAGAGGTATACATCAGGGGGCGAATAATACTCCTCACTGTGCTTGGAGGACACCTAGAGCCCTCAGGCCAACACACACACACACACACACACACACACACACACACACACACACACACACACCTCCCTCCTTGGAAACACCACTGAGCTTTACTCCTACAGAGGCTGGGGCTGGTTCAAATCAAATCAAATCAAACATCAAATCAAATCAAATTTTAGTGGTCACATACAGTGCCCTGCTAGTATTCGCCCAGCTGAACTTGCGACCTTTGCCACATTTCAGGCTTCAAAACATAAAGATATAAAACTGTATTTTTTGTGAAGAATCAACAACTACTGCCTCGACCATAGTATAATCACATAACTATTATCATTGATATCAAACCCTTAACAAATCAAAACTGAAAATTGCATTGCTCTCTCACGATGCTGTCAATGTGGGTGGACCAATTCAGTTTGTCTGTGATGTGTACGCCTGAGAACTTAGAAACTTACTACCCTCTCCACTACTGTCCATCGATGTGGACAGGGGGTGTTCTCTGCTGCTTCCTGAAGTCCACAATCATCTCCTTAGTTTGGCTGACGTTGAGTGTGAGGTTATTTTCCTGACACCACACTCAGAGGGCCCTCACCTCCTCCCTGTGGGGCCGTCTCGTCGTTGTTGGTAATCAAGCCTACCACTGTTGTGTCGTCCGCAAACTTCTGATGATTGAGTTGGAGGCGTGCGTGGCCACGCAATCGTGTGTGAACAGGGAGTACAGGAGAGGGCTCAGAACGCATCCTTGTGGGGCCCCAGTGTTGAGGATCAGCGGGGTGGAGATGTTGTTACCTACCCACACCACCTGGGGCGGCCCGTCAGAAGTCCAGTTGCACAGGGCGGGTCGAGACCCAGGGTACTATGGTGTTGAATGCCGAACAGCATTCTCACATAGGTATTCCTCTTGTCCAGGTGGGTTAGGCAGTGTGCAGTGTGGTTGAGATTGCATCGTCTGTGGACCTATTTGGGCGGTAAGCAAATTGAGTGGGTCTAGGGTGTCAGGTAGGTGGAGGTGATACGGTGTCCTTGACTAGTCTCTCAAAGCACTTCATGATGACGGAAGTGAGTGCCGGGCATGTAGGTAGCAGCTCAGTTACCTTAGCTTTCTTGGGAACAGGAACACAAATCTTAAGCTGGGAACAGGCAGACGGTATAGAATTGATTGAATATGTCCAGAAACACACCAGCCAGCTGGTCTGCGCATGCTCCTGAGGGCGCGGTTGGGATGCCGTTCTGGGCTGCAGCCTTGGTAGGGTTGACATCGTTTAAATGTTTTCTCACGTCAGCTGCAGTGAAGGAGAGTCCACATGTTTTAGTTGCAGGCCGTGGTCAGTGGCACTGTATTGTCCTCAAAGGGCAAAAAGTTATTCAGTCTGCCTGGTAGCAAGACATCCTGGTCCGTGACGGGGCTGGTTTTCTTTTTGTAATCCGTGATTGACTGTAGACCCTGCCCACATGCCTTCTGTGTCTGAGCCGTTGAATTGATTCTACTTTGTCTCTATACTGACGCTAGCTTGTTTGATTGCCTTGCGGAGGGAATAGCTACACTGTTTGTATTCGGTCATGTTTCCGGTCACCCTGATTAAAAGCAGTGGTTCACGCTTTCAGTTTCACGCGAATGCTGCCATCAATACACGGTTTCTGGTTTGGGAATGTTTTAATCGTTGCTATGGGAACGACATCTTCAACGCACGTTCTAATGAACTCGTGTATGTGGAGAGCCTGCGGGGTGGAGAAGCTGGAGGGCAAAGGGAGGCTGGAGGGAAAACTCACTAAACAGAGAACATCCCTGGTCATCCCTACTGCCTCTGATCTGGAGGACTCACTAAACAGAGAACATCCCTGGTCATCCCTACTGCTTCTGATCTGGAGGACTCACTAAACAGAGAACATCCCTGGTCATCCCTACTGCCTCTGATCTGGAGGACTCACTAAACAGAGAACATCCCTGGTCGTCCCTACTGCCTCTGATCTGGAGGACTCACTAAACAGAGAACATCCCTGGTCCTCCCTACTGCCTCTGATCTGGAGGACTCACTAAACAGAGAACATCCCTGGTCATCCCTACTGCCTCTGATCTGTCGGACTCACTAAACAGAGAACATCCCTGGTCATCCCTACTGCCTCTGATCTGGAGGACTCACTAAACACAAATGCTTGGTATATTAATGATATTTGAGTGTTAGAGTGAGTAGAGCCATTCGTAAATAAAAAATATTTTAAAACAATTGTGCCGTCTAGTTTCTTTAATTTGAAATGATTTTTAGTTTTAATTTTGATACTTAATTATATTTAAAACCAAATACTTTTAGGCTTTTACTCAAGTAGTATTTTACTGGGTGACTTTCCCTTTTACTTCATTTTATATTAAGGGATCTTTACTTTTACTCAAGTATGACAAATATTTTCTACAACTTCCTGATTACAAAAACTGGTCCAATCATATCCCATAATGAGTCCTTTATACAAAAGACTAATCAGACCTGGTGATCTGGAAAAACTACGAGTCCCAGAAGAAAGTAGCCTCTGATGGTGTTGCTGTGTATTGAGAGAGAGAGAGAGACAGAGAGAGAGAGAGAGAGAGAGAGAGAGAGAGAGAGAGAGAGAGAGAGAGAGAGAGAGGGAGAGAGAGAGAGAAAGAAAGAAAGAAAGAAAGAAAGAAAGAAAGAAAGAAAGAAAGAAAGAAAAAAAGAAAGAAAGAAAGACAGACAGAAAGTGTGAGAATCTTGTTTCTGGCAAAACATATTATTTCTTCGCATGAATCAAAATCAAACAATTTACCAGCAAGATAAACAGTCATGTCATTCAGAAATGTGTAAACAGAGTTGTGAAGGCTGTGGTAAACAGACACCAGCTCTTAAATGATGATGGACTCCATGCTGTACCACACACACACACACACACACACACACACACACACACACACACACACACACACACACACACACACACACACACACACACACACACACACATACACACACACTGATCTCTGCTCGTCTCTATGTAACAGTGATCTCTATCTAAGCAGGTTAACCGGTGGTTTTTTATGTGAAGGTGTTGATTCAGGGGGAGAGGCGTGTTTTAGCTCCTCTGTTGTCATGGGCCAACGCACCAATAGCTTCTTGGCAGAGAAAGTATCACACACATAGAGGAGGGATACATGTTCTGTACTGCCTTTGACCCTCTGACCCCTCAGTGAACTCTGTCTCTCTCTCTCTCTCTCTCTCTCTCTCTCTCTCTCTCTCTCTCTCTCTCTCTCTCTCTCATCATCTCTATGTTTTGGCCGGGTATGGTTCTCAATCAGGGACAGCTGTCTATGGTTGTCTCTGATTGGGAATCATACTTAGGCAGCCTTTTCCCTTTTGTCATTGTGGGTAGTTGTCTTTGTTAGGGGCACTATAGCCTTTGTAAGCTTCACGGTTGTATTTGTTATCGAAAAACTTCAACAAGCATTTCTCAACGGCTGGCCATGCCTTCCGCCTGGCTACTCCAACCTCGGCCAACAGCCCGCTCCCGCAGCTCTTCGCCCAAGCCTCTCCAGGTTCTCCTTTACCCAAAAATCCAGATAGCAGATCTTCTGAAAAGAGCTGCAAAACCTGACCCGATACAAATCAGCTGGGCTTGACAATCTGGACCTCTATTTCTGAAACTATCCGCCGCCATTGTCGCAACCCCCTATTACCAGGCTGTTCAACTCTCTTTCATATCGTCTGAGATCCCCAAGGATTGGAAAGCTACCGCAGTCATCCCCCTCTTCAAAGGGGGAGACACCCTGGACCCAAACTGTTACAGACCTATATCCATCCTGCCTTGCCTATCTAAGGTCTTCGAAAGCCAAGTCAACAAACAGGTCACTGACCATCTGAATCCCACCGTACCTTCTCTCGCTGTGCAATCTGGTTTCGAGCCGGTCACGGGTGCACCTCAGCCACGCTCAAGGTACTAAACAATATCATAACCGCCATCGATAAAAGACAGTACTGTGCAGCCGTCTTCATCGACCTTGCCAAGGCTTTCGACTCTGTCAATCACTCTGACCTTGAATATGTGGACATCTATAAGTACCTAGGTGTCTAGACTGTAAACTCTCCTTCCACGCATATCAAACATCTCCAATCGAAAATCAAATCAAGAGTCGGCTTTCTATTCCGCAACAAAGCCTCCTTCACTCACGCCGCCAAACTTACCCTAGTAAAACTGACTATCCTACCGATCCTCGACTTCGGCGATGTCATCTACAAAATTGCTTCCAACACTCTACTCAGCAAACTGGATGCAGTTTATCACAGTGCCATCCGTTTTGTCACTAAAGCACCTTATACCACCCACCACTGCGACTTGTACGCTCTAGTCGGCTGGCCCTCGCACATATTCGTCGCCAGACCCACTGGCTCCAGGTCATCTACAAGTCCATGCTAGGTAAAGCTCCGCCTTATCTCAGTTCACTGGTCACGATGGCAACACCCATCCGCAGCATGCGCCCAGCAGGTGTATCTCACTGATCATCCCTAAAGCCTATAACACCTCATTCGGCCGCCTTCGTTCCAGTTCTCTGCTGCCTGTGACTGGAACGATCAGGTAAAAATCGCTGAAGTTGGAGGCTTTTATCTCCTCACCAACTTCAAACATCTGCTATCTGAGCAGCTAACCGATCGCTGCAGCTGTACCTGGTCTATCGGTAAATAGCCCACCCATTTTTACCTACCTCATCCCCATACTGTTTTTATTTATTTACTTTTCTGCTCTTTTGCACACCAATATCTCTACCTGTACATGACCATCTGATCATTTATCACTCCAGTGTTAATCTGCAAAATTGTAATTATTTGCCTACCTCCTCATGCCTTTTGCACACATTGTATATAGACTCCCCCATTTTTTTCTTTTTTTCTATTTAAAGTTTTATTAAGTTCTTGTTTTTCAATCAACCAACAAAACACATTCCACATTCACAGATGTGACAGGCTTTAAAAAATAAAAAGTCAAAAAATAATCATGAAAAATAAAAATACAATTAAAATGAATGATAAAGTCAAATAAAAGCATTTTATTTTTCTTAATCTATATATTTTCCTTGGTACATATATATATACATACATACATACGTACATACACACACACACACATACGCACACGTACTCAAAACTAAATTAAAATCAAACACACAAAACACCATACCACTTGCAGCAGCACTATCAAGGTTCTTATCAGCTATTTCAAGCATTCGCTGAGACGACGGGCCAATAATTAGTTTTTAGGTTTTACAGTACCTACACCACACGGAGACACCTGAAACCCCACCTCTTTAAGGAATACCTAGGATAGATAAGTAATCCCTCTCACCCACCCCCCTAAAAGATTTAGATGCACTATTGTAAAGTGGCTGTTCCACTGATGTCTTAAGGTGAAAGCACCAATTTGTAAGTCGCTCTGGATAAGAGCGTCTGCTAAATGACTTAAATGTAAATGTATCTGCGCATTTCCCTAGTCACCCCGTTCACTCTGTCCAATCTCTGAACACCCCAGCCGAGTTCCCAAACAACTCGACACATCCCGTTGGATCTATTACCCCCGCTCAACCGGGGAACAGTAAGTAACGCACAACTCTCCTCTCCCCACCAAAGAAATGCCTCATCCTCTCCACCCCGCATTGAGTAAATAACACAGTTGCCCTCGTCCAGACCTCAGTAAAAGAGGGGAGAAAAATAAAATTAATAGCCCAGCCTACATATACCTCCCCCAAGGGACATAGGGAACCCCAGGCAATGATAGCAACAACAAAAAAACAGGGAAATAAAAGTAGTCTGAAACATTAGTAGGCCTAGGTTAGGCTATACAGCCCATCCTCTCAGTTAAATGAAAAATAAATATAAATTGGACGGCTATAATGACATTTAGGGGGTGGGTCTCTGGATATCGGCTATATGTCGTCTTACCTCCTTTAGTAATGGCATTAATCGCATTTAGTCATTGTTCTGTTTCTCAATGGCCAGGATTGTCTTTCAAAACCGTTTTGCCTCTTCGGAGTTTTGAAGTGTCGCAAGGCTCCTTGGTGAAGAATCGTGAGCTCGTTTGGGTATTTGAATCCCCTGAAGATGCCTCGGTCAATGGAGTATTTCTTCACTTCGTCAAATTCTCGGCACTTTCGGCATATTCCAGCCGACAGGTCCTGGTGCAAAGCGAGCTTGGCGCTTCCCACTGTGATGGTGCCGTTCCTCGCCGCCTGTAGGACTCGCTCCCCGCCGGTGAATCCCAGGAAACGCACGGTGACTGGGCGCGGTGGTTGCCCGGCTGCTGGTGGGGGCCTCAGCGCTCGGTGAGCTCTCTCGAGCTCCATGGGCCCGTCGGTGGGCAGGTGGAGCCACCCGGGAAGTTCGTCTTGCAGGCAGCGGACCAGTGGCATGCCTCCCTCCTCTTCTCCGCCCAGACTGAACAGAACACAACCACTCCTTCGCCCCCTGTTCTCCAGGTCCTCTGTTTTCTCTTCCAGATGATCTATTTTCTTTTTAGCATATGCTATTGTTTCCATGGCATCTGTCAATAAGTTTTCCATGGATAGGATTCGCCCCTCTGCCTCGTCCAGGCGCCCCGCGTTTATGGTTATCTTGTTGTTGATGTCAGGCAAAGCGTTTTCCAGGATTGTCACCTTGCCCCCTATCGCACTGAGCTGAGAGTTAATGGCATCTAATTTAGTGTTTAGTTCTGTACGTTGGGATCTCAACTCAGAAAGGATGTCTTCGACAGAGTGCGAGGTTGGCATTCGTTGTGCCTCGTGGGGGAGCGGGTTCTCTTGCTCCTGGCTAATGGCGCTAGTTTTTTCTGGAAGCTTCTTCTTGGAGGCTTTTCCGTCGCTAATACCGAGTCCGGGTAAAAATGTCACCTGTAGTGTCACCTTTGTAGCCGCCATGACATTTTCTTACTAAAGCTAAATGAGTGTGAACTTGGAGTGGAGGTAAGATTAGGAATTGAAACTACTTGTGCGGAGCTCTTAGTTCATGCGGCCATCTCGTTCAAGGGTCACGTGATCCCCTCGACTCCTCTTTTTCTACTGTATTATTGACTTGTTAATTGTTTACTCCATGTGTAACTCTGTGTTGTCTGTTCACACTATGCTTTTTATCTTGGCCAGGTCGCAGTTGCAAATGAGAACTTGTTCTCAACTAGCCTACCTGGTTAAATAAAGGTTAAATTAAAAATTAAAAATTAATCCTGCCCCATAGATCGTGACAGGTCTGAGTATTTGTACAGTGTAATAGGAAATGCAGCTCTGTCTCCCTCTCCCCTGGAGCAGAGTGAGCACAGCCTGTCCTCTCTGGGCAGCCAGGCTTGTCTGTGACGACTGGTCTCTATAGCCAAACTGTCCTCTCTGGGCAGCCAGGTTTGTCTGTGACGACTGGTCTCTATAGCCAGACTGTCCTCTCTGGGCAGCCAGGTTTGTCTGTGACGACTGGTCTCTATAGCCAGACTGTCCCCTGGGCAGCCAGGTTTGTCTGTGACGACCGGTCTCTATAGCCAGACTGTCCTCTCTGGGCAGCCAGGTCTGTCTGTGACGACCGGTCCCTATAGCCAGACTGTCCTCTCTGGGCAGCCAGGTTTGTCTGTGACGACCGGTCTCTATAGCCAGACTGTCCTCTCTGGGCAGCCAGGTTTGTCTGTGACGATCGGTCTCTATAGCCAGACTGTGCTCACTGAGTCTGTACCTAGTCAGTATTTTCTATCAGTCACAGTGGTCAGATAGTCTGCCACCATGTACTGTCGGTTTAGAGCATTGAAGTTTACTTGATTTTTTGTGGTGTCTTTCCAATCTATTTTTTTTTTTTTTTTTTTTACTAGGCAAGTCAGTTAAGAACAAATTCTTATTTTCAATGACGGCCTAGGAACAGTGGGTTAACTGCCTGTTCAGGGGCAGAACGACAGATTTGTACCTTGTCAGCTCGGGGATTTGAACTTGCAACCTTCCGGTTACTAGTCCAACGCTCTAACCACTAGGCTACCTGCTGGTTACTAGTCCAACGCTCTAACCACTAGGCTACCTGCTGGTTACTAGTCCAACACTCTAACCACTAGGCTACCTTCCGGTTACTAGTCCAACGCTCTAACCACTAGGCTACCTGCTGGTTACTAGTCCAACGCTCTAACCACTAGGCTACCTGCTGGTTACTAGTCCAACACTCTAACCACTAGGCTACCTGCTGGCTACTAGTCCAACACTCTAACCACTAGGCTACCTGCTGGTTACTAGTCCAACACTCTAACCACTAGGCTACCTGCTGGTTACTAGTCCAACACTCTAACCACTAGGCTACCTACTGGTTACTGACCCAACACTCTAACCACTAGTCTACCTGCTGGTTACTAGTCCAACACTCTAACCACTAGGCTACCTGCTGGTTACTAGTCCAACACTCTAACCACTAGGCTACCTGCTGGTTACTAGTCCAACACTCTAACCACTAGGCTACCTGCTGGCTACTAGTCCAACACTCTAACCACTAGGCTACCTGCTGGTTACTAGTCCAACACTCTAACCACTAGGCTACCTGCTGGTTACTAGTCCAACACTCTAACCACTAGGTTACCTACTGGTTAGGGACCCAACGCTCTAACCACTAGGCTACCTTCCGGTTACTAGTCCAACACTCTAACCACTAGGCTACCTTCCGGTTACTAGTCCAACACTCTAACCACTAGGCTACCTTCCGGTTACTAGTCCAACACTCTAACCACTAGGCTACCTGCTGGTTACTAGTCCAACGCTCTAACCACTAGGCTACCTGCTGGTTAATAGTCCAACGCTCTAACCACTAGGCTACCTGCTGGTTACTAGTCCAACACTCTAACCACTAGGCTACCTGCTGGTTACTAGTCCAACACTCTAACCACTAGTCTACCTGCTGGTTACTAGTCCAACACTCTAACCACTAGGCTACCTGCTGGTTACTAGTCCAACGCTCTAACCACTAGGCTACCTGCTGGTTACTAGTCCAACGCTCTAACCACTCAGGCTACCTGCTGGTTACTAGTCCAACGCTCTAACCACTAGGCTACCTGCTGGTTACTAGTCCAACGCTCTAACCACTAGGCTACCTGCTGGTTACTAGTCCAACGCTCTAACCACTAGGCTACCTGCTAGTTACTAGTCCAACACTCTAACCACTAGGCTACCTGCTAGTTACTAGTCCAACACTCTAACCACTAGGCTACCTGCTGGTTACTAGTCCAACACTCTAACCACTAGGCTACCTGCTGGTTACTAGTCCAACGCTCTAACCACTAGGCTACCTGCTGGTTACTAGTCCAACACTCTAACCACTAGGCAACCTGCTGGTTACTAGTCCAACACTCTAACCACTAGGCTACCCTTAGAAGATATATTTTTGTTTTTGCTTTGTGATGATTTGGTTGGGCCAGATGTTCTGAGTGCTGTCCTGAGTCTCTATGGGGTTGGTTTGTTAGTGAACTGAGCCTCAGAACCAGCTGGCTGAGTGCTGTCCTGAGTCTCTATGGGGTTGGTTTGGGTTAGTGAACTGAGCCTCAGAACCAGCTGGCTGAGTGCTGTCCTGAGTCTCTATGGGGTTGGTTTGGGTTAGTGAACTGAGCCTCAGAACCAGCTGGCTGAGTGCTGTCCTGAGGCTCTATGGGGTTGGTTTGGGTTAGTGAACTGAGCCTCAGAACCAGCTGGCTGAGTGCTGTCCTGAGGCTCTATGGGGTTGGTTTGGGTTAGGAACTGAGCCTCAGAACCAGCTGGCTGAGTGCTGTCCTGAGGCTCTATGGGGTTGGTTTGGTTTAACTGAGCCTCAGAACCAGCTGGCTGAGTGCTGTCCTGAGGCTCTATGGGGTTGGTTTGGGTTAGTGAACTGAGCCTCAGAACCAGCTGGCTGAGTGCTGTCCTGAGGCTCCATGGGGTTGGTTTGGGTTAGTGAACTGAGCCTCAGAACCAGCTGGCTGAGTGCTGTCCTGAGGCTCCATGGGGTTGGCTTGGGTTAGTGAACTGAGCCTCAGAACCAGCTGGCTGAGTGCTGTCCTGAGGCTCTATGGGGCTGGTTTGGTTTGGTGAACTGAGCCTCAGAACCAGCTGGCTGAGTGCTGTCCTGAGGCTCTATGGGGTTGGTTTGGGTTAGTGAACTGAGCCTCAGAACCAGCTGGCTGAGTGCTGTCCTGAGGCTCTATGGGGGTTGGTTTGGGTTAGTGAATGGAGCCTCAGAACCAGCTGGCTGAGTGCTGTCCTGAGTCTCTATGGGGTTGGTTTGGGTTAGTGAATGGAGCCTCAGAACCAGCTGGCTGAGTGCTGTCCTGAGGCTCTATGGGGTTGGTTTGGGTTAGTGAACTGAGCCTCAGAACCAGCTGGCTGAGTGCTGTCCTGAGGCTCTATGGGGTTGGTTTGGGTTGGTGAACTGAGCCTCAGAACCAGCTGGCTGAGTGCTGTCCTGAGGCTCTATGGGGTTGGTTTGGGTTAGAACTGAGCCTCAGAACCAGCTTGCTGAGTGCTGTCCTGAGGCTCTATGGGGTTGGTTTGGGTTATGGAACTGAGCCTCAGAACCAGCTGGCTGAGTGCTGTCCTGAGGCTCTATGGGGTTGGTTTGGGTTAGTGAACTGAGCCTCAGAACCAGCTGGCTGAGTGCTGTCCTGAGGCTCTATGGGGTTGGTTTGGGTTAGGAACTGAGCCTCAGAACCAGCTGGCTGAGTGCTGTCCTGAGGCTCCATGGGGTTGGTTTGGGTTAGTGAACTGAGCCTCAGAACCAGCTGGCTGAGTGCTGTCCTGAGTCTCTATGGGGTTGGTTTGGGTTAGTGAATGGAGCCTCAGAACCAGCTGGCTGAGTGCTGTCCTGAGGCTCTATGGGGTTGGTTTGGGTTAGTGAACTGAGCCTCAGAACCAGCTGGCTGAGTGCTGTCCTGAGGCTCCATGGGGTTGGTTTGGGTTAGTGAACTGAGCCACAGAACCAGCTGGCTGAGTGCTGTCCTGAGGCTCTATGGTGTTGGTTTGGGTTAGTGAATGGAGCCTTAGAACCAGCTGGCTGAGTGCTGTCCTGAGTCTCTATGGGGTTGGTTTGGGTTAGTGAACTGAGCCTCAGAACCAGCTGGCTGAGTGCTGTCCTGAGTCTCTATGGGGTTGGTTTGGGTTAGTGAATGGAGCCTCAGAACCAGCTGGCTGAGTGCTGTCCTGAGGCTCTATGGGGTTGGTTTGGGTTAGTGAACTGAGCCTCAGAACCAGCTGGCTGAGTGCTGTCCTGAGTCTCTATGGGGTTGGTTTGGGTTAGTGAATGGAGCCTCAGAACCAGCTGGCTGAGTGCTGTCCTGAGGCTCTATGGGGTTGGTTTAGGTTAGGAACTGAGCCTCAGAACCAGCTGGCTGAGTGCTGTCCTGAGGCTCCATGGGGTTGGTTTGTTAGAACTGAGCCACAGAACCAGCTGCTGAGTGCTGTCCTGAGGCTCTATGGTGTTGGTTGGGTTAGTGAATGGAGCCTTAGAACCAGCTGGCTGAGTGCTGTCCTGAGTCTCTATGGGGTTGGTTTGGTTAGTGAACTGAGCCTCAGAACCAGCTGGCTGAGTGCTGTCCTGAGTCTCTATGGGGTTGGTTTGGGTTAGTGAATGGAGCCTCAGAACCAGCTGGCTGAGTGCTGTCCTGAGGCTCTATGGGGTTGGTTTGGGTTAGTGAACTGAGCCTCAGAACCAGCTGGCTGAGTGCTGTCCTGAGGCTCTATGGGGTTGGTTTGGGTTAGGAACTGAGCCTCAGAACCAGCTACATTGGACTGCTGACCTGAGGCTCTATGGGGTTGGTTTGGGTTAGTGAATGGAGCCTCAGAACCAGCTGGCTGAGTGCCATCCTGAGTCTCTATGGGGTTGGTTTGGGTTAGGAACTGAGCCTCAGAACCAGCTGGCTGAGTGCTGTCCTGAGTCTCTATGGGGTTGGTTTGGGTTAGAATGGAGCCTCAGAACCAGCTGGCTGAGTGCTGTCCTGAGTCTCTATGGGGTTGGTTTGGGTGAGGAACAGAGCCTCCAGAACCAGCTGGCTGAGTGCTGTCCTGGAGGCTCTATGGGATTGGTTTGGGAACTGAGCCTCCAGAACCAGCTGGCTGAGTGCTGTCCTGAGGCTCCATGGGGCTGGTTTGGGTTAGTGAACTGAGCCACAGAACCAGCTGGCTGAGTGCTGTCCTGAGGCTCTATGGTGTTGGTTTGGGTTAGTGAATGGAGCCTCAGAACCAGCTGGCCGGAGTGCTGTCCTGAGTCTCTATGGGGTTGGTTTGAGGAACTGAGCCTCAGAACCAGCTGGCTGAGTGCTGTCCTGAGGCTCTATGGGGTTAGTTTTGGGTTATGAACTGAGCCTCAGAACCAGCTGGCTGAGTGCTGTCCTGAGTCTCTATGGGGTTGGTTTGAGTTGGTGAACTGAGCCTCAGAATCAGCTGGCTGAGTGCTGTCCTGAGGCTCTATGGGGGTTGGTTTGGGTTATGTGAATGGAGCCTCAGAACCAGCTGGCTGAGTGCTGTCCTGAGTCTCTATGGGGTTGGTTTGGGTTAGGAATGGAGCCTCAGAACCAGCTGGCTGAGTGCTGTCCTGAGGCTCTATGGGGTTGGTTTTTGGTTAGGAACTGAGCCTCAGAACCAGCTGGCTGAGTGCTGTCCTGAGGCTCTCATGGGGGTTGGTTTGGGTTGGTGGAACTGAGCCTCAGAACCAGCTGGCTGAGTGCTGTCCTGAGGCTCTATGGGGTTGGTTTCACAGGAACTGAGCCTCAGAAACCAGCTGGCTGAGTGCTGTCCTGAGGCCTTGCGGGGGTTGGTTTGCCAGGAACTGAGCCTCAGAACCAGCGGCTGAGTGCTGTCCCAGGCTCTATGGGGTTGGTTTGGGTTAGGAACTGAGCCTCAGAACCAGCTGGCTGAGCAAGGTCCTGAGGCTCTATGGGGGTTGGTTTGGGTTAGGAACTGAGCCTCAGAACCAGCTGGCTGAGTGCTGTCCTGAGGCTCCATGGGGTTGGTTTAAGCAGGAACTGAGCCTCAGAACCAGCTGGCTGAGTGCTGTCCTGAGTCTCTATGGGGTTGGTTTGGGTTAGGAATGGAGCTCAGAACCAGCTGGCTGAGTGCTGTCCTGAGGCTCTATGGGGTTGGTTTGTTAGGATCCGAGCCTGGGAACCAGCTGGCTGAGTGCTGTCCTGAGGCTCCATGGGGTTGGTTTGGGTTAGGAACTGAGCCACAGAAACCAGCTGGCTGAGTGCTGTCCTGAGGCTCTATGGTGTTGGTTTGGGTTAGTGAATGGAGCCTCAGAACCAGCTGGCTGAGTGCTGTCCTGAGTCTCTATGGGGTTGGTTTGGGTTAGAACTGAGCCTCAGAACCAGCTGGCTGAGTGCTGTCCTGAGTCTCTATGGGGGTTGGTTTGGGTTAGGAATGGAGCCTCAGAACCAGCTGGCTGAGTGCTGTCCTGAGGCTCTATGGGGGTTGGTTTGCCAGGAACTGAGCCTCAGAACCAGCTGGCTGAGTGCTGTCCTGAGTCTCTATGGGGTTGGTTTGCAGGAATGAGCCTCAGAACCAGCTGGCTGAGTGCTGTCCTGAGGCTCTATGGGGTTGGCTTAAGAACTGAGCCTCAGAACCAGCTGGCTGAGTGCTGTCCCTGAGGCTCCATGGGGTTGGTTTGGTCAGAACTGAGCCACAGAACCAGCTGGCTGAGTGCTGTCCTGAGGCTCTATGGTGTTGGTTTGGGTTAGTGAATGGAGCCTTTGGAACCAGCTGGCTGAGTGCTGTCCTGAGTCTCTATGGGGGTTTGGCCGCCAGGAACTGAGCCTCAGAACCAGCTGGCTGAGTGCTGTCCTGAGTCTCTATGGGTTGGTTTGGGTTAGAATGGAGCCTCAGAACCAGCTGGCTGAGAGTGCTGTCCTGAGGCTCTAATGGGGCTGGTTTGGGTTATGAACTGAGCCTCAGAACCAGCTGGCTGAGTGCTGTCCTGAGGCTCTATGGGGTTGGTTTGGTGGAATTGAGCCTCAGAACCAGCTGGCTGACTGCTGACCTGAGGCTCTATGGGGTTGGTTTGGGTTATGAATGGAGCCTCAGAACCAGCTGGCTGAGTGCTATCCTGAGTCTCTATGGGGCTGGTTTGGGTTAGAACTGAGCCTCAGAACCAGCTGGCTGGAGTGCTGTCCTGAGTCTCTATGGGGTTGGGTTACAGGGATTGAGCCTCAGAACCAGCTGGCTGAGTGCTGTCCTGAGTCTCTATGGGGTTGGTTTGGGTGAGTGAACTGAGCCTCAGAACCAGCTGGCTGAGTGCTGTCCTGAGGCTCTATGGGATTGGTTTGGGTTAGTGAACTGAGCCTCAGAACCAGCTGGCTGAGTGCTGTCCTGAGCTCCATGGGGCTGGTTTGGGCAGGAACTGAGCCACAGAACCAGCTGGCTGAGTGCTGTCCTGAGGCTCTATGTTGGTTTGGGTTGGAATGGAGCCTCAGAACCAGCTGGCTGAGTGCTGTCCTGAGTCTCTATGGGGTTGGTTTGAGTTAGAACTGAGCCTCAGAACCAGCTGGCTGAGTGCTGTCCTGAGGCTCTATGGGGTTGGTTTGGGTTAGAACTGAGCCTCAGAACCAGCTGGCTGAGTGCTGTCCTGAGTCTCTATGGGGTTGGTTTGAGTTAGAACTGAGCCTCAGAATCAGCTGGCTGAGTGCTGTCCTGAGGCCTCATGGGGGTTGGTTTGGGCAGAATGGAGCCCTCAGAACCAGCTGGCTGAGTGCTGTCCTGAGTCTCTATGGGGGTTGGTTTGGAGCAGGAATGGAGCCTCAGAACCAGCTGGCTGAGTGCTGTCCTGAGGCTCTGCGGGGTTGGTTTGGGCAGGAACTGAGCCTCAGAACCAGCTGGCTGAGTGCTGTCCTGAGGCTCTATGGGGCTGGTTTGGGTTAGAACTGAGCCTGCAACCAGCTGGCTGAGTGCTGTCCTGGAGCTCTATGGGGTTGGTTTGGCAGGAACTGAGCCTCAGAACCAGCTGGCTGAGTGCTGTCCTGGAGGCTCTCTGCGGGCTGGTTTGGGTTAGAACTGAGCCTCAGAACCAGCTGGCTGAGTGCTGTCCTGAGGCTCTATGGGGCTGGTTTGGGTTAGAACTGAGCCTCAGAACCAGCTGGCTGAGTGCTGTCCTGAGGCTCTATGGGGGCTGGTTTGGGCAGAACTGAGCTCAGAACCAGCTGGCTGAGTGCTGTCCTGAGGCTCCATGGGGTTGGCTTGGGTTAGTGAACTGAGCCTCAAAACCAGCTGGCTGAGTGCTGTCCTGAGTCTCTATGGGGGTTGGTTTGCACAGGAATGGAGCCTCAGAACCAGCGGGCTGAGTGCCGTCCTGAGGCTCTATGGGGGTTGGTTTGCTGAACTGAGCCTCAGAACCAGCTGGCTGAGTGCTGTCCTGAGGTCCATGGGGGTTGGTTTGGGCTAGTGAACTGGAGCCACAGAACCAGCTGGCTGAGTGCTGTCCTGAGGCTCTATGGTGTTGGTTTGGGTTTGAATGGAGCCTCAGAACCAGCTGGCTGAGTGCTGTCCTGAGTCTCTGCGGGGTTGGTTTGGGTTAGTGAACTGAGCCAGAACCAGCTGGCTGAGTGCTGTCCTGAGTCTCTATGGGGTTGGTTTGGGTTATGGAATGGAGCCTCAGAACCAGCTGGCTGAGTGCTGTCCTGAGGCTCTATGGGGTTGGTTTGGGTTAGTGGAACTGAGCCTCAGAACCAGCTGGCTGAGTGCTGTCCTGGAGGCTCTATGGGGTTGGTTTGGGTTAGTTGGAACTGAGCTCAGAACCAGCTGGCTGACTGCTGACCTGAGGCTCTATGGGGTTGGCTGGGTTATGAATGGGAGCCTCAGAACCAGCTGGCTGAGTGCTATCCTGAGTCTCTATGGGGCTGGTTTGGGTTATGAACTGGAGCCTCAGAACCAGCTGGCTGAGTGTCCTGAGTCTCTATGGGGTTGTTTGGGCAGGAATGGAGCCTCAGAACCAGCTGGCTGAGTGCTGTCCTGAGTCTCTATGGGGTTGGTTTTGGTGAGGAACTGAGCCCAGAACCAGCTGGCTGAGTGCTGTCCGAGGCTCTATGGGATTGGTTTGGGTTAGTGAACTGAGCCTCAGAACCAGCTGGCTGAGTGCTGTCCTGAGGCTCCATGGGGCTGGTTTTAAGTGAACTGAGCCACAGAACCAGCTGGCTGAGTGCTGTCCTGAGGCTCTATGGTGTTGGTTTGGGTTAGTGAATGGAGCCTCAGAACCAGCTGGCTGAGGCTGTCCTGAGTCTCTATGGGGTTGGTTTTAAGAAACTGAGCCTCAGAACCAGCTGGCTGAGTGCTGTCCTGAGGCTCTATGGTGTTGGCTTGGGTTAAGTGAATGGAGCCTCAGAACCAGCTGGCTGAGTGCTGTCCTGAGTCTCTATGGGGTTGGTTTGGGTTAGGTGAACTGAGCCTCAGAACCAGCTGGCTGAGGGGACTCTTCTCTTGTTTCATCTCTGACACTGTAGAGCTGTGTGATGGAATGTTTTGTGGTCACTTGTTTTAGGTGGTTGTATTTGAATGAGGAGGGGGTCTCGCCCAGTTCTGCTCTACATCAGTTATTTGCAGTTCTTTGCACCTCCACGCACTGTCTTGCAAAACACTTCATTCAGTATTTCAACTGGATGTTGGTCCCATTTCATACCTTCCTCGTTAAAGAGCGGACCCCATACTTCACTGCCATATAGTGGACCCCACACTTCAGTGCCATAGTGGACCCCACACTGCCATATAGTGGACCCCATACTGCCACATAGTGGACCCCATACTGCCATATAGTGGACCCCACACTGCCATAGTGGACCCCATACTGCCATATAGTGGACCCCATACCACTGCCTATAGGGGACCCCATACTGCCATATAGTGACCCCATACTGCCATATAGTGGACCCCACACTGCCATAGTGGACCCCATACTGCCATATAGTGGACCCCATACTTCACTGCCATATAGTGGACCCCATACTGCCATATAGTGGGACCCCATACTGCCATATAGTGGACCCCATACTGCCATATAGTGGACCCCATACTGCCATATAGTGACCCCACACTGCCATATAGTGGACCCCATACTGCCATATAGTGGACCCCATACTGCCATATAGTGGACCCCATACAGCCATAGTGGACCCCACACTGCCATATAGTGGACCCCATACTGCCATATAGTGGACCCCACACTGCCATATAGTGGACCCTATACTGCCATATAGTGGACCCCACACTGCCATATAGTGGACCCCATACTGCCATATAGTGGACCCCACACTGCCATATAGTGACCCCACACTGCCATATAGTGGACCCCACACTGCCATATAGTAGACCCCACACTGCCATATAGTGGACCCCACACTGCCATATAGTGGACCCCATACTGCCATATAGTGACCCCACACTGCCATATAGTGGACCCCATACTGCCATATAGTGGACCCCACACTACCATATAGTGGACCCCACACTGCCATATAGTGGACCCCATACTGCCATATAGTGGACCCCACACTACCATATAGTGGGACCCCACACTGCCATATAGTGGACCCCATACTGCCATAGTGGACCCCACACTGCCATATAGTGGACCCCACACTGCCATATAGTGGACCCCACACTGCCATATAGTGGGACCCCACACTGCCATATAGTGGACCCGACACTGCCATATAGGGACCCCACACTTCACTGCCATATAGTGACCCCATACTGCCATATAGTGGACCCCACACTGCCATAGTGGACCCCATACTGCCATATAGTGGACCCCATACTGCCATATAGTGGACCCCATACTGCCATATAGTGACCCCATACTGCCGATAGTGGACCCCATACTGCCATATAGTGGACACCATACTTCACTGCCATATAGTGGACCCCATACTGCCGTATAGTGGACCCCATACTGCCATATAGTGGACCCCATACTGCCATATAGTGGACCCCATACTGCCATATAGTGGACCCCACACTGCCATATAGTGGACCCCATACTGCCATATAGTGGACCCCATACTGCCATAGTGGACCCCATACTGCCATATAGTGGACCCCACACTGCCATATAGTGGACCCCATACTGCCATATAGTGGACCCCACACTGCCATATAGTGGACCCCACACTGCCATATAGTGGACCCCATACTGCCGTATAGTCGACCCAATACTGCCGTATAGTGGACCCCACACTGCCATATAGTGGACCCCATACTGCCATATAGTGGACCCCACACTGCCATATAGTGGACCCCACACTGCCATATAGTGGACCCTTCACTGCCATATAGTGGACCCCATACTGCCATATAGTGGACCCCACACTTCACTGCCATAGTGGACCCCATACTTCACTGCCATATAGTGACCCCATACTACTGCCATATAGTGGACCCCATACTGCCGTATAGTGGACCCCATACTGCCATAGTGGACCCCACACTGCCATATAGTGGACCCCATACTGCCATATAGTGGACCCCACACTGCCATATAGTGGACCCCACACTGCCATATAGTGGACCCCTTCACTGCCATATAGTGGACCCCATACTGCCATATAGTGGACCCCACACTTCACTTCTATATAGTGGACCCCATACTGCCATATAGTGGACCCCATACTTCACTGCCATATAGTGACCCCATACTACCATATAGTGGACCCCATACTTCACTGCCATATAGTGGACCCCATACTTCACTGCCATATAGTGGACCTCATACTTCACTGCCATATAGTGGACCCCATACTTCACTGCTATATAGTGGACCCCATACTGCCATATAGTGGACCCCACACTTCACTGCCATATAGTGGACCCCATACTTCACTGCTATATAGTGGACCCCATACTGCCATATAGTGGACCCCACACTTCACTGCCATATAGTGGACCCCATACTTCACTGCCATATAGTGGACCCCATACTTCACTGCCATATAGTGGACCCCATACTGCCATATAGTGGACCCCACACTGCCATATAGTGGACCCCACACTACCATATAGTGGACCCCACACTGCCATATAGTGGACCCCACACTGCCATATAGTGGACCCCATACTTCACTGCCATATAGTGGACCCCATACTGCCATATAGTGGACCCCACACTGCCGAATAGTGGACCCCATACTGCCATATAGTGGACCCCATACTGCCATATAGTGGACCCCATACTACCATATAGTGGACCCCACACTGCCATATAGTGGACCCCACACTGCCATATAGTGGACCCCACACTGCCATATAGTGGACCCCACACTGTCATATAGTGGACCCCATACTGCCATATAGTGGACCCCATACTACCATATAGTGGACCCCACACTGCCATATAGTGGACCCCATACTACCATATAGTGGACCCCACACTGCCATATAGTGGACCCCATACTGCCATATAGTGGACCCCACACTGCCATATAGTGGACCCCACACTGCCATATAGTGGACCCACACTACCATATAGTGGACCCCACACTGCCATATAGTGGACCCCATACTGCCATATAGTGGACCCCACACTGCCATATAGTGGACCCCATACTGCCATATAGTGGACCCCACACTACCATATAGTGGACCCCATACTGCCACATAGTGGACCCTATACTGCCATATAGTGGACCCCATACTGCCATATAGTGGACCCCACACTGCTATATATAGTGGACCCCATACTGCCATATAGTGGACCCCATACTGCCATATAGTGGACCCCACACTGCTATATAGAGGACCCCATACTGCCATAGTGACCCTATACTGCCATATAGTGGACCCCACACTACCATATAGTGGACCCCATACTGCCATATAGTGGACCCCGCACTGCTATATAGTGGACCCCATACTGCCATATAGTGGACCCCATACTGCCATATAGTGGACCCCATACTGCTATATAGTGGACCCCACACTACCATATAGTGGACCCCACACTGCCATATAGTGGACCCCACACTGCCATATAGTGGACCCCATACTGCCATATAGTGGACCCCATACTGCCATATAGTGGACCCATATAGTGGACCCCATACTGCCATATAGTGGACCCCATACTGCCATATAGTGGACCCCATACTGCCATATAGTGGACCCATATAGTGGACCCCATACTGCCATATAGTGGACCCCATACTGCCATATAGTGGACCCCATACTGCCATATAGTGGACCCCATACTACCATATAGTGGACCCCATACTGCCATATAGTGGACCCATATAGTGGACCCCATACTGCCATATAGTGGACCCCATACTGCCATATAGTGGACCCCATACTACCATATAGTGGACCCCATACTGCCATATAGTGGACCCATATAGTGGACCCCATACTGCCATATAGTGGACCCCATACTGCCATATAGTGGACCCCATACTGCCATATAGTGAACCCCATACTTCACTGCCATATAGTGGACCCCACACTGCCATATAGTGGACCCCACACTGCCATATAGTGGACCCCATACTTCACTGCCATATAGTGGACCCCACACTGCCATATAGTGGACCCCATACTTCACTGCCATATAGTGGACCCCACACTGCCATATAGTGGACCCCACACTGCCATATAGTGGACCCCATACTGCCATATAGTGGACCCCATACTGCCATATAGTGTACCCCACACTGCCATATAGTGGACCCCATACTTCACTGCCATATAGTGGACCCATATAGTGGATCCCATACTTCACTGCCATATAGTGGACCCATATAGTGGACCCCATACTTCACTGCCATATAGTGGACCCATATAGTGAACCCCATACTTCACTGCCATATAGTGGACCCATATAGTGAACCCCATACTTCACTGCCATATAGTGGACCCATATAGTGAACCCCATACTTCACTGCCATATAGTGGACCCATATAGTGAACCCCATACTTCACTGCCATATAGTGGACCCATATAGTGGACCCCATACTTCACTGCCATATAGTGGACCCATATAGTGAACCCCATACTTCACTGCCATATAGTGGACCCCACACTCCACTGCCATATAGAGCACTTGGTTCTATAAATTGGAACATTTTGAGACAGATTCTAATTGTAATTTCCTTTGAATGGCACAGAATGCTCTTCCTTCTTTGTCTCTCAGCTCCGTTGACAGCCCTGTGACAGCTTCCTGTGTTGCTGATATTTAGAATGCTCTTCCTTCTTTTTCTCTCAGCTCGTTGACAGCCCTGTGACAGCTTCCTGTGTTGCTGATATTTGCAGAATGCTCTTCCTTCTTTGTCTCTCAGCTCGTTCACAGCCCTGTGACAGCTTCCTGTGTTTGATATTTAGCAGAATGCTCTTCGCTCTTTGTCTCTCAGCTCGTTGACAGCCCTGTGACAGCTTCCTGTGTCGCTGATATTTAGCAGAATGCTCTTCCTTCTTTGTCTCTCAGCTCGTTCACAGCCCTGTGACAGCTTCCTGTGTTGCTGATATTTAGCAGAATGCTCTTCCTTCTTTTTCTCTCAGCTCGTTCACAGCCCTGTGACAGCTTCCTGTGTTGCTGATATTTAGCAGAATGCTCTTCGCTCTTTGTCTCTCAGCTCGTTGACAGCCCTGTGACAGCTTCCTGTGTTGCTGATATTTAGTCCTAGATACGTGTTGTTTTTGGTTCTAGTACATCTGTGTCCAAATAGAATTTATATTTGTCATCCTGTTTTCCTGACGTGTTTGGAATATCATTTTTGTTCCGTTTTTAAATTAACGGTCAGAGTCCAGGTCTGACAGAACCTGTGGTTAACGCTCCAGAGCCCAGGTCTGACAGAACCTGTGGTTAACGGTCAGAGCCCAGGTCTGACAGAACCTGTGGTTAACGCTCAGAGCCCAGGTCTGACAGAACCTGTGGTTGCGCTCAGAGCCCAGGTCTGATAGAACCTGTGGTTAACGGTCAGGGCCCAGGTCTGACAGAACCTGTGGTTAACGGTCAGAGCCCAGGTCTGACAGAACCTGTGGTTAACGGTCAGGGCCCAGGTCTGACAGAACCTGTGGTTAACGGTCAGGGCCCAGGTCTGACAGAACCTGTAGTTAACGGTCAGAGCCCAGGTCTGATAGAACCTGTGGTTAACGGTGAGAGCCCAGGTCTGACAGAACCTGTGGTTAACGGTCAGAGCCCAGGTCTGACAGAACCTGTGGTTAACGGTCAGAGCCCAGGTCTGACAGAACCTGTGGTTAACGCACAGAGCCCAGGCCTGACAGAACCTGTGGTTAACGCTCAGAGCCCAGGTCTGACCAGAACCTGTGGTTAACGCTCAGAGCCCAGGTCTGACAGAACCTGTGGTTAACGCCAGAGCCCAGGTCTGACAGAACCTGTGGTTAACAGTCAGAGTCCAGGTCTGACAGAACCTGTGGTTAACGCTCAGAGCCCAGGTCTGACAGAACCTGTGGTTAACGCTCAGAGCCCAGGTCTGACCAGAACCTGTGGTTACAGTCAGAGTCCAGGTCTGACAGAACCTGTGGTTAACGCTCAGAGCCCAGGTCTGACAGAACCTGTGGTTAACGCCAGAGCCCAGGTCTGACAGAACCTGTGGTTAACGGTCAGGGCCCAGGTCTGACAGAACCTGTACAGATGATCTAGATGCTGCTGTAACTTATCCTTAGTGGGAGACAGCAGACCCTCCTTAGTGGGAGACAGCAGACCTCCTTAGTGGGAGACAGCAGACCCTCCTTAGTGGGAGACAGCAGACCCTCCTTAGTGGGAGACAGCAGACCCTCCTTAGTGGGAGACAGCAGACCCTCCTTAGTGGGAGACAGCAGACCCACAGACAGCAGACCCTCCTTAGTGGGAGACAGCAGACCCTCCTTAGTGGGAGACAGCAGACCCTCCTGAGTGGGAGACAGCAGACCCTCCTTAGTGGAGACAGCAGACCCTCCTTAGTGGGAGACAGCAGACCCTCCTTAGTGGGAGGCAGCAGACCCTCCTTAGTGGGAGACAGCAGACCCTCCTTAGTGGGAGACAGCAGACCTCCTTAGTGGAGACAGCAGACCCTCCTTAGTGGGAGACAGCAGACCCTCCTTAGTGGGAGACAGCAGACCCACAGACAGCAGACCCTCCTTAGTGGGAGACAGCAGACCCTCGTTAGTGGGAGACAGCAGACCCTCCTTAGTGGGAGACAACAGACCCTCCTTAGTGGGAGACAGCAGACCCTCCTTAGTGGGAGACAGCAGACCCTCCTTAGTGGGGAGACAGTAGACCCTCCTTAGTGGGAGACAGTAGACCCTCCTTAGTGGGAGACAGCAGACCCTCCTTAGTGGGAGACAGCAGACCCTCCTTAGTGGGAGACAAAAGCACCAGTCCATCTGTCTACAGCAGACCCTCCTTAGTGGGAGACAACAGACCCTCCTTAGTGGGAGACAGCAGACCCTCCTTAGTGGGAGACAGCAGACCCTCCTTAGTGGGAGACAGCAGACCCACAGACAGCAGACCCTCCTTAGTGGGAGACAGCAAACCCTCCTTAGTGGGAGACAGCAGACCCTCCTTAGTGGGAGACAGCAGACCCTCCTTAGTGGGAGACAGCAGCACCAGGTCATCTGTCTACAGCAGACCCTCCTAGTGGGAGACAGCAAACCCACCTGGGTGGGAGACAGCAGACCCTCCTTAGTGGAGACAGCAGACCCTCCTTAGTGGGAGACAGTAGACCCTCCTTAGTGGGAGACAGCAGACCCTCCTAGTGGGAGACAGCAGACCCTCCTTAGTGGGAGACAGCAGACCCTCCCCTTAGTGGGAGACAGCAGACCGTCCTTAGTGGGAGACAGACCCTCCTTAGTGGGAGACAGCAGACCCTCCTTAGTGGGAGACAGCAGACCCTCCTTAGTGGGAGACAGCAGACCCTCCTTAGTGGGAGACAGCAGACCCCCTCCTTAGTGGGAGACAGCAGCACCAGGTCATCTGTCTACAGCAGACCCTCCTTAGTGGGAGACAGCAGCACCAGGTCATCTGTCTACAGCAGACCCTCCTTAGTGGGAGACAGCAGACCCTCCTTAGTGGGAGACAGCAGACCCTCCCTTAGTGGGAGACAGCAGACCCTCCTTAGTGGGAAATAGCAGACCCTCCTTAGTGGGAGACAGCAGACCCTCCTTAGTGGGAAATAGCAGACCCTCCTTAGTGGGAGACAGCAGACCCTCCTTAGTGGGAAATAGCAGACCCTCCTTAGTGGGAGACAACAGACCCTCCTTAGTAGGAGACAGCAGACCCTCCTTAGTGGAGACAGCAGACCCTCCTTATTGGGAGACAGCAGACCCTCCTGAGTGGGAGACAGCAGACCCTCCTAGTGGGAGACAGCAGGAGACAGCAGACCCTCCTTGGTGGGAGACAGCAGACCCTCCTTAGTGGGAGACAGCAGACCCTCCTTTAGTGGGAGACAGCAGACCCTCCTTAGTGGGAGACAGCAGACCCTCCTTAGTGGGAGACAGCAGACCCTCCTTAGTGGGAGACAGCAGACCCTCCTTGGTGGGAGACATCAGACCCTCCTTAGTGGGAGACAGCAGACCCTCCTTAGTGGGAGACAGCAGCACCAGGTCCTCTGCGCACAGCAGGCACTTGATTTCAGTGTTGTGTACGATGAGACCAGTTTCACGATTCTGCTAATGTTTTGCCAATTAATGTAGATGTTAAATAGTGTTGGACTTATTGGGCACCCCTGTTTCCCTCCCCGTCCCTGAGAAGAAGTCTGTTGTTAACTCATTAATGTAGATGTTAAATAGTGTTGGACTTATTGGGCAGCCCCTGTTTCAGTCCACATCTGTTTGCTTGTTGCCAATTTAACCACATTTGTTTTTAGTGGACATTGATTTAATAACATCAGGTGTTTTCCTCCAATACCACTTTCTATTAGTTGATAAAAAAATACCCTTTGTGCCGAATTGAATCAAATTCTTTCTTCAAGTCTACAGAACACGTGTAGATTGTGGGGCGGCAGAGTAGCCTAGTGGTTAGAGCGTTGGTCTAGTAACCGGAAGGTTGCAAGTTCAAATCCACGAGCTGACAAGGTACAAATCCAATTCCTCATGATGAGGTTTGCAAAGTGATTTCTCCATATCCCCATCTTGGAGAGCCAATTCCTCATGATGAGGTTTGCAAAGTGATTTCTCCACATATCCCCATCTTGGAGAGCCAATTCCTCATGATGAGCTTTGTTTAATTTATTCCAATTCTCCAGAAGTGGTTTGATTCTATGGATTCCTCAATTCCATCCAGCTGTTTTTCTAATGTGCTGTTCCTGTTTTGTTCTTAGGTGTGTTTGTATTGCTTCAGTGTTTCTCCATATTGAAGGGGTGGGAGGGGGCGGTAGGACTCGTTTGGGTGGGTCTGAAAGCTGCGCTGGCTGTGGTGGGCATTGAGGTTAGTGGTGCCGTGACTGGGGGCGGGGTAGGACTTTCGTTTGGGTGAGGTCTGAAAGCCGCTGGCTGTGGGGGCATTGAGGTTGGTGGTGCTGTGGCTGGGGGGGTGGTAGGACTCGTTTGGGTGGGTCTGAAGCTGCGCTGGCTGTGGGGGGCATTGAGGTTTGGTGGTGCCGTGGCTGGGGGGTCCAAAGGGACTGGTCAGGGGTGTTGTCTCGGTGATCTCGAAGGGGTTGATATTGCTCTCACACTGTTCCTGGGTTGAAGGTCACTGCGGTTTAAAGCAACGTCCTTGAGAATCTTGGCAGGATGGGGACTGTCTCCTGTACAGGTGAACATGGTCATAGAGACGGTCCAGATCGTGGGTGGGATGGTGGGGACTGTCCCCCTGTACAGATGAACATGGTCATAGAGACGGTCCAGATCGGTGGGGGTGGTGGGCCAGGTGAACATGGTCATAGAGACGGTCCAGATCGAGGGTGGGATGGTGGGGGCTGTCTCCTATACAGGTGAACATGGTCATAGAGACAGTCCAGATCAAGGGTGGGATGGTGGGCCAGGTGAACATGGTCATAGAGACAGTCCAGATCGAGGGTGGATGGTGGGGACTGTCCCCTGTACAGGTGAACATGGTCATAGAGACGGTCCAGATCGAGGGTGGGGTGGTGGGGACTGTCTCCTGTACAGGAACATGGTCATAGAGACCTGGTGGGCCAGGTGTACATTGGGTCGCAGGGCACAGTCCCGGAGAGGCTGACGTTTATTCTTTAGATTGTGGCAGGGTGAAATCCTTCCTCTGTAGAAGGGTTGACACCACGATCCTTGAGAGTTGGGGAAGATTGCAGAGGCCTTCTCAATCACTCCCCGTGGTGAAGTCACCACCCTCTCCTGCTGAGCACGCAGGTCGTTGCTTCCGGTGTGTATGATTATGTGGCTCGGGGCGACCCGAGATGGCCTGATCAAGCAGCTCCATGGCCTCTGCGTTGTTGGGCACCACACCTTTCTCCTTTTGTGTCTAGGGAAAGTTTTACTTTCCTAACAACCTTCCCATTTGAGTCCAGGACGATGTCAGTCAGTGTGTGTTCTGGACTGGAGAGGGTAGAGGGGGCTGGTGGGTGTTGGAGCTGGGGTGTGGCTGGTCTGTAATGGACTGGAGGAGTAGAGGGGGAGGGCTGGTGGGTGTTGGAGCTGGGGGTGGCTGGTCTGTTGTGGACTGGAGGGGTAGAGGGGGGAGGGCTGGTGGGTGTTGGAGCTGGGGTGTGGCTGGTCTGTTATGGACTGGAGGGGTGGGAGGGAGGGCTGGTGGGTGTTGGAGCTGGGGGGTGGCTGGTCTGTTGTGGACTGGAGGGGTAGAGGGGGGGGGCTGGTGGGTGTTGGAGCTGGGGTGTGGCTGGTCTGTTATGGACTGGAGGGGTAGAGGGGGCTGGTGGGTGTTGGAGGCTGGGGTGTGGCTGGTCTGTTATGGACTGGAGGGGTAGAGGGGAGGGCTGGTGGGTGTTGGAGCTGGGGGGTGGCTGGTCTGTTGTGGACTGGAGGGGGTAGAGGGGAGGGCTGGTGGGTGTTGGAGCTGGGGTGTGGCTGGTCTGTTGTGGACTGGAGGGGGTAGAGGGGGAGGGCTGGTGGGTGTTGGAGTTGGTGGGTGGCTGGTCTGTTATGGACACCTTGGTTAGGAGCTCCTCTCAGGAGGTCTGGTTGCTGTTTACACCTTGGTTAGGAGCCCCTCTAAGGATGTCTGTTGCTGTTTACACCTTGGTTAGGAGCTCCTCTAAGGTGTGGTTGTCTGGTTGCTGCTTACACCTTGGTTAGGAGCTCTTCTAAGGTGTGGTTGTCTGTTGATGTTTACACCTTGGTTAGGAGCTCTTCTAAGGTGTGGTTGTCTGGTTGCTGTTTACACCTTGGTTAGAACCTCTAAGGTGTGGTTGTCTGGTTGCTGTTTACACCTTGGTTAGGAACTTCTCTAAGGTGTGGTTGTCTGGTTGCTGTTTACACCTTGGTTAGAGCTCCTCTAAGGTGTGGTTGTCTGGTTGCTGCTTACACCTTGGTTAAGAGCCCCCCTCTAAGGATGTCTGGTTGCTGTTTACACCTTGGTTAGGAGCTCCTCTAAGGATGTCTGGTTGCTGTTTACACCTTGGTTTAGGAACTCCTCTAAGGATGTCTAGTTTGCTGTTTACACCTTGGTTAGGGAGCTCTTCTAAGTTGTGGTTGTCTGGTTGCTGTTTACACCTTGGTTAGGAGCTCCTCTAAGGTGTGGTTGTCTGGTTGCTGTTTACACCTTGGTTAGGAGCTCCTCTCAGGATGTCTGGTTGCTGTTTACACCTTGGTTAGGAGCCCTCTAAGGATGTCTGGTTGCTGTTTACACCTTGGTTAGGAACTCCTCTAAGGTGTGTTGTCTGGTTGCTGTTTTACACCTTGGTTAGGAACTCCTCTAAGGTGTGGTTGTCTGCTGCTGTTTACACCTTGGTTAGGAGCTCCTCTCAGGATGTCTGGTTGCTGTTTACACCTTGGTTAGGAGCCCTCTAAGGATGTCTGGTTGCTGTTTACACCTTGGTTAGAACTCCTCTAAGGTGTGGTTGTCTGGTTGCTGTTTACACCTTGGTTAGAACTCCTCTAAGGTGTGGTTGTTCGGTTGCTGTTTACACCTTGGTTAGGAGTTCCTCTAAGGATGTCTGGTTGCTGTTTACACCTTGGTTAGGAGCTCCTCTAAGGATGTCTGGTTGCTGTTTACACCTTGGTTAGGAGCTCCTTCTAAGGATGTCTGGTTGCTGTTTACACCTTGGTTGAACTCCTCTAAGGATGTCTGGTTGCTGTTTACACCTTGGTTAGGAGGTCCTCTAAGGTGTGGATGTCATTGCTGTTTACACCTTGGTTAGGGAGTCCTCTAAGGTGTGGATGTCTGGTTGCTGTTTACACCTTGGTTAGAGGTCCCCTCTAAGGTGTGGATGTCTGGGTTGCTGTTTACACCTTGGTTAGGAGGTCTCTACGGTGTGGATGTTTGGTTGCTGTTTACACCTTGGTTAGGAGGTCCTCTAAGGTGTGGATGTCTGGTTGCTGTTTACACCTTGGTTAGGAGCTCCTCTAAGGATGTCTGGTTGCTGTTTACACCTTGGTTAGGAGCTCCTCTAAGGATGTCTGGTTGCTGTTTACACCTTGGTTAGGAGCTCCTCTCAGGTGTGGATGTCTGGTTGCTGTTTACACCTTGTTGGGAGCACCTCTAAGGTGTGGTTGTCTGGTTGCTGTTTACACCTTGGTTAGGAACTTCTCTAAGGTGTGGTTGTCTGGTTGCTGTTTACACCTTGGTTAGGAGCTCCTAAGGTGTGGTTGTCTGGTTGCTGTTTACACCTTGGTTAGGAGCTCTTCTAAGTTGTGGTTGTCTGGTTGCTGTTTACATTCTGGGTTAGGAGCTCCTCTAAGGTGTGGTTGTCTGGTTGCTGTTTACACCTTGGTTAGGAGCTCCCTTCAGGATGTCTGGTTGCTGTTTACACCTTGTTAGGAGCCCTCTAAGGATGTCTGGTTGCTGTTTACACCTTGGTTAGGAACTCCTCTAAGGTGTGGTTGTCTAGTTGCTGTTTACACCTTGGTTGGGAACTCCTCTAAGGTGTGGTTGTCTGGTGCTGTTTACACCTTGGTTAGGAGCCCTCTCAGGATGTCTGGTTGCTGTTTACACCTTGGTTAGGAGCCCCTCTAAGGATGTCTGGTTGCTGTTTACACCTTGGTTAGGAACTCCTCTAAGGTGTGGTTGTCTGGTTGCTGTTTACACCTTGGTTAGAACTCCTCTAAGGTGTGGATTTGTCTAGTTGCTGTTTACACCTTGGTTAGGAGTTCCTCTAAGGATGTCTGGTTGCTGTTTACACCTTGGTTAGGAGCTCCTCTGGGATGTCTGGTTGCTGTTTACACCTTGGTTAGGAGCTCCTCTAAGGATGTCTGGTTGCTGTTTACACCTTTGGTTAGGAACCTCTAAGGATGTCTGGTTGCTGTTACACCTTGGTTAGGAGGTCCTCTAAGGTGTGGATGTCTGGTTGCTATTTACACCTTGGTTAGGAGGTCCTCTAAGGTGTGGATGTCTCGTTGCTGTGTTTTACACCCTTGGTTAGGAGGTCCTCTAAGGTGTGGATGTCTGTTGCTGTTTACACCTTGGTTAGGAGGTCTCTGCGGTGTGGATGTTTGGTTGCTGTTTACACCTTGGTTAGGAGGTCCTCTAAGGTGTGGATGTCTGGTTGCTGTTTACACCTTGGTTAGGAGCTCCTCTAAGGATGTCTGGTTGCTGTTACACCTTGGTTGGAGCTCCTCTAAGGATGTCTGGTTGCTGTTTACACCTTGGTTAGGAGCTCTCTCAGGTGTGGATGTCTGGTTGCTGTTTACACCTTGGTTAGGAGCACCTCTATGGATGTCTGGTTGCTGTTTACACCTTGGTTAGGAGCTCCTCTAAGGTGTGGATGTCTGGTTGCTGTTTACACCTTGGTTAGGAGCTCCTCTAAGGTGTGGTTGTCTGGTTGCTGTTTACACCTTGGTTAGGAGCTCCTCTCAGGATGTCTGGTTGCTGTTTACACCTTGGTTAGGAACTCCTCTAAGGTGTGGTTGTCTGGTTGCTGTTTACACCTTGGTTAGGAACTCCTCTAAGGTGTGGTTGTCTGGTTGCTGTTTACACCTTGGTTAGGAGCCCCTCTAAGGATGTCTGGTTGCTGTTTACCTTGGTTAGGAACTCCTCTAAGGTGTGGTTGTCTGGTTGCTGTTTACACCTTGGTTTAGGAACCTCTAAGGATGTCTGGTTGCTGTTTACACCTTGGTTAGGAGCCCCTCTAAGGAGGTCTGGTTGCTGTTTACACCTTGGTTAGGAACTCCTCTACGGTGTGGTTGTCTGGTTGCTGTTTACACCTTGGTTAGGAGCCCCTCTAAGGATGTCTGGTTGCTGTTTACACCTTGGTTAGGAACTCCTCTATGGTGTGGTTGGCTGGTTGCTGTTTACACCTTGGTTAGGAACTCCTCTAAAGGTGTGGATGTCTGGTTGCTGTTTACACCTTGGTTAGGAACTTCTCTAAGGTGTAGTTTGTCTGGTTGCTGTTTACACCTTGGTTAGGAGCTCCTCTAAGGTGTGGTTGTCTGGTTGCTGTTTACACCTTGGTTAGGAACTCCTCAAGGTGTGGTTGTCTGGTTGCTGTTTACACCTTGGTTAGGAACTTCTCTAAGGTGTGGTTGTCTGGTTGCTGTTTACACTTTGTTAGGAGCTCCTCTAAGGTGGTTGTCTGGTTGCTGTTTACACCTTGGTTAGGAGCCCCCTAAGGATGTCTGGTTGCTGTTTACACCTTGGTTAGGAGCTCCTCTAAGGATGTCTGGTTGCTGTTTACACCTTGGTTAGAACTCCTCTAAGGATGTCTGGCTGCTGTTTACACCCTGGTTAGAGCTCTTCTAAGTTGTGGTTGTCTGGTTGCTGTTTACACCTTGGTTGGAGTGTCCCTCTAAGGTGTGGTTGTCTGGTTGCTGTTTACACCTTGGTTAGGAGCTCCTCTCAGGATGTCCGGTTGCTGTTTACACCTTGGTTAGGAGCCTCTAAGGATGTCTGGTTGCTGTTTACACCTTGGTTAGGAACTCTCTAAGGTGTGGTTGTCTGGTTGCTGTTTACACCTTGGTTAGAAACTCCTCTAAGGTGTGGTTGTCTGGTTGCTGTTTACACCTTGGTTAGAGCCCCTCTAAGGATGTCTGGTTGCTGTTTACACCCTTGGATTTGGGAACTCCTCTAAGGTGTGGTTGTCTGGTTGCTGTTTACACCTTGGTTAGGAACTCCTCTAAGGTGTGGGTTGTCTAGTTGCTGTTTTTACACCTTGGTTAGAACTTCTCTAAGGTGTGGTTGTCTGGTTGCTGTTTACATTCTTGGTTAGGAGCCCTAAGGTGTGGTTGTCTAAGTTGCTGTTTACACCTTGGTTGGGAGCCCTCTAAGGATGTCTGGTTGCTGTTTACACCTTGGTTAGGAGCTCTAAGGATGTCTGGTTGCTGTTTACACTCTTGGTTAGGAACTCCTCTAAGGATGTCTGGTTGCTATTTACACCCTGGTTAGGAGCTCTTCTAAGTTGTGGTTGTCTGGTTGCTGTTTACACCTTGGTTAGGAGGTCCTCTAAGGTGTGGTTGTCTGGTTGCTGTTTACACCTTGGTTAGGAGCTCCTCTCAGGATGTCTGGTTGCTGTTTACACCTTGGTTAGTAGCCCCTCTAAGGATGTCTGGTTGCTGTTTACACCTTGGTTAGGAACTCCTCTAAGGTGTGGTTGTCTGGTTGCTGTTTACACCTTGGTTAGGAGCCCCTCTAAGGATGTCTGGTTGCTGTTTACACCTTGGTTAGGAGCCCCTCTAAGGATGTCTGGTTGCTGTTTACACCTTGGTTAGGAACTCCTCTACGGTGTGGTTGTCTGGTTGCTGTTTACACCTTGGTTAGGAACTCCTCTACGGTGTGGTTGTCTGTTGCTGTTTACACCTTGGTTGGTGCTCCTCTAAGGTGTGGATGTCTGTGGCTGTTTGCTCACGCTCTCCCTCAGCAGGACAACCTCCTCCCCTCCAGTCTGCTGAACTCATCCCTCATGGCAGCCATGGTGGTGAGGAGGGCCTGAGTCTGCGCTGCACTGAGGGGGTCGGTCTCATCCTGGGGCATGTCCTCCACTATGGTGGGAAGCGAGGTGCTGGATGTGCCTTTTTGGGTGGGGAGAGTAGGGGCTAGGGTGGTGCTGGTGGGAGGACATGTCACTGCTGGTGTCCTTCTCTCTCTCTGCTCTCTCCTTAATTGGTCTGAAAGTCTGTTTCAAACAGCCTAATGTTACCTTGCACCATGACAGTCCCAGTCTGTTACCTTGCACCATGACAGTCCCAGTCTGTTATAAACAGCCTAATGTTACCTTGCACCATGACAGTCCCAGTCTGTTATAAACAGCCTAATGTTACCTTGCACCATGACAGTCCCAGTCTGTTAGTAAACAGCCTAATGTTACCTTGCACCATGACAGTCCCAGTCTGTTATAAACAGCCTAATGTTACCTTGCACCATGACAGTCCCAGTCTGTTATAAACAGCCTAATGTTGCCTTGCACCATGACAGTCCAGTCTGTTATAAACAGCCTAATGTTACCTTGCACCATGACAGTCCCAGTCTTGTAGAGGTTGATTGTTATCATGGTGCTGTCAGGGTCGTCTGTCTCTTTGACTTTCAGCTTCCCCGTTACAGATCTTTCTTCGTGGCTGGGTAGTGAGAGCAGACTGCTGGCGCCAGGCGTTTGGCTGGTCAGTGAGGAAGATGAGATTACTCACGTCCAACGTTTTGTAGGGGTCTGTGAAAAAAGGGTTTCTGACCTCCGCTTTAGTAGTGTCTGTGTAAAGGGTTTCTGGCCTCCCCTTTAGTAGTGTCTGTGTAAAAGGGTTTCTGGTCTCCCTTTAGTAGTGTCTGTGTAAAGGGTTTCTGGCCTCCCCTTTAGTAGTGTCTGTGTAAAAGGGTTTCTGGCCTCCCCCTTTAGTAGTGTCTGTGTAAAAGGGTTTCTGGTCTCCCCTTTAGTAGTGTCTGTGTAAAAGGGTTTCTGGTCCCCTTTAGTAGTGTCTGTGTAAAAGGGTTTCTGGTCTCCCCTTTAGTAGTGTCTGTGTAAAGGGTTTCTGGCCTCCCCTTTAGTAGTGTCTGTGTAAAGGGTTCTGGCCTCCCCTTTAGTAGTGTCTGTGTAAAGGGTTTCTGGTCTCCCCTTTAGTAGTGTCTGTGTAAAAGGGTTTCTGGCCTCCTTTGTAGTGTCTGTGTAAAGGGTTTCTGACCTCCTTTAGTAGTGTCTGTGTAAAAGAGTTTCTAGTCTCCTTTAGTAGTGTCTTGTAAAGGGACCTCCCCCTTTCTAGTAGTGTCTGTGTAAAGGAGTTTCAGTAGTGTGTCTGTGTAAAGGGTTTGACCTCCTTTAGTAGTGTCTGTGTAAAGGGTTTCTGGTCTCCTTTAGTAGTGTCTGTGTAAAGGGTTTCTGGCCTCCCCTTTAGTAGTGTCTGTGTAAAGGGTTTCTGGTCTCCCCTTTAGTAGTGTCTGTGTAAAAGGGTTTCTGGCCTCCCCTTTAGTAGTGTCTGTGTAAAGGGTTTCTAGCTCCCTTTAGTAGTGTCTGTGTAAAAGGGTTTCTGGTCTCCCCTTTAGTAGTGTCTGTGTAAAGGGGTTTCTGGCCTCCCTTTAGTAGTGTCTGTGTAAAGGGTTTCTGGCCTCCCCTTTAGTAGTGTCTGTGTAAAGGGTTTCTGGCCTCCCCTTTAGTAGTGTCTGTGTAAAGGGTTTCTGGTCTCCCCTTTGTAGTGTCTGTGTAAAGGGTTTCTCGCCTCCCCCTTTAGTAGTGTCTGTGTAAAAGGGTTTCTGACCTCCCCCCCTGTTAAAGGGGTTTTGGTCTCCCTTTAGTAGTGTCTGTGTAAAAGGGTTTCTGGCCTCCTTTAGTAGTGTCTGTGTAAAAGGGTTTCTGGTCTCCCCCTTTAGTAGTGTCTGTGTAAAGGGGCCTCCTTTAGTAGTGTCTGTGTAAAAGGGCCTCCCCTTTAGTAGTGTCTGTGTAAAGGGTTTCTGGCCTCCCCCTTTGTAGTGTCTGTGTAAAAGGGTTTCTGACCTCCCTTTAGTAGTGTCTGTGTAAAAGGGGTTTCTGGTCTCCCCTTTAGTAGTGTCTGTGTAAAAGGGCCTGACCCCTTTAGTAATTATCTTGTGTAAAAGGGTTTCTGGCCTCCCCTTTGTAGTGTCTGTGTAAAAGGGTTTCTGGCCTCCCCTTTAGTAGTGTCTGTGTAAAAGGGTTTCTGGCTTCCCCTTTAGTAGTGTCTGTGTAAAGGGTTTCTGGTCTCCCCTTTAGTAGTGTCTGTGTAAAAGGGTTTCTGGCCTCCCCTTTAAGTGTCTGTATACAAAGGTTCTGGTCTCCTTTGTAGTGTCTGTGTAAAGGGTTCTGGCCTCCTTTAGTAGTGTCTGTGTAAAAGGGTTTCTGGTCTCCTTTAGTAGTGTCTGTGTAAAGGTTTCTGGTCTCCCCTTTAGTAGTGTCTGTGTAAAAGGGTTTCTGGCCTCCTTTAGTAGTGTCTGTGTAAAGGGTTTCTGGCCTCCCCTTTAGCTGGTGTGTCTGTGTAAGGGTTTCTGGCCTCCCCTTTAGTAGTGTCTGTGTAAAGGGTTTCTGGTCTCCCCTTTAGTAGTGTCTGTGTAAAAGGAGTTTCTGGCCTCCCCTTTAGTAGTGTCTGTGTAAAAGGGTTTCTGGCCTCCCCTTTGTAGTGTCTGTGTAAAGGGTTTCTGACCTCCCCTTTAGTAGTGTCTGTGTAAAAGGTTTCTGGTCTCCCTTTGCAGTGTCTGTGTAAAGGGCCTCCCCTTTAGTAGTGTCTGTGTAAAAGGGTTTCTGGCCTCCCCTTTGTAGTGTCTGTATAAAGGGTTTCTGACCTCCTTTAAGAATTACAGTGTCTGTGTAAAGGGTTTCTGGCTTCCTTTAGTAGTGTCTGTGTAAAGGGTTTCTGACCCTCCTTTAAGTAGTGTCTGTGTAAAAGGGTTTCTGGCTTCCCCCTTTAGTAGTGTCTGTGTAAAGGGTTTCTGGCCTCCCCTTTAGTAGTGTCTGTGTAAGGGTTTCTGGCTTCCCCTTTAGTAGAGTCTGTGTAAAGGGTTCTGGTCTCCCAACTGTGGTGTCTGTGTAAAGGGTTTCTGGCCTCCCCCTTTAGTAGTGTCTGTATAAAGGGTTTCCGGCACTCCTTTAGTAGTGTCTGTGTAAAAGGGTTTCTGGCTTCCCCTTTGGCTGAGTGTCTGTGTAAAGGTTTTCTGGTCTCCTTTAGTAGTGTCTGTGTAAAGGGTTTCTCGCCTCCCCCTTTCCCCAGTAGTGTCTGTGTAAAGGGTTTCTGACCTCCCTTTAGCAGTAGTGTCTGTGTCTGGGGTTTCTGGTCTCCCCAACTAGTAGTGTCTGTGTAAAGGGTTTCTGGCCTCCTTTAGTAGTGTCTGTGTAAAAGGGTTTCTGGCCTCCCCCTTTGTAGTGTCTGTGTAAAAGGGTTTCTGGCCTCCCTTTAGTAGTGTCTGTGTAAGGGCCTCCTTTAGTAGTGTCTGTGTAAAAGGAGTTTCTGGCCTCCCCCTTTAGTAGTGTCATGCCAAAGGGGACCTCCCTTTAGTAGTGTCTGCATAAAGGGGCCTCCCCCTTTAGTAGTGTCTGTGTAAAAGGGTTTCTGACCTCCCTTTAGTAGTGTCTGTGTAAAGGGTTTCTGACTCCCCTTTGTAGTGTCTGTGTAAAAGGGTTTCTCTCCCCTTTAGTAGTGTCTGTGTAAAAGGTTTCTGGCCTCCCCTTTAGTAGTGTCTGTGTAAAAAGTAAAAGGTTTTCTGGTCTCCTTTAGTAGTGTCTGTGTAAAAGGGTTTCTGACCTCCCCTTTAGTAGTGTCTGTGTAAAAGGGTTTCTGACCTCCCCTTTAGTAGTGTCTGTGTAAAGGGTTTCTGGCCTCCCCTTTAGTAGTGTCTGTGTAAAAGGGTTTCTGGTCTCCCCCTTTAGTAGTGTCTGTGTAAAGGGTTTAGTGTCTGTGTAAAGGGTCCTCCCCCTTTAGTAGTGTCTGTGTAAAAGGGTTTCTGGTCTCCCCTTTAGTAGTGTTTGTTTTATAAGGGTTTCTGGCCTATCCCTTTAGTTTCTGTGTAAAGGGTTTCCCCCCTTTAGTAGTGTCTGTGTAAAAGGGTTTCTGGCCTCCCCCTTTAGTAGTGTCTGTGTAAAAGGGTTTCTGGCCTCCCCTTTAGTAGTGTCTGTGTAAAAGGGTTTCTGGCTTCCCCTTTAGTAGTGTCTGTGTAAAGGGTTTCTGGTCCCCCTTTAGTAGTGTCTGTGTAAAGGGTTTCTCGCCTCCCTTTAGTAGTGTCTGTGTAAAAGGGTTTCTGACCTCCCCTTTAGTAGTAAAGGGCCTCTTTGTGTAAAGGGTTTCTGGTCTCCCCCTTTAGTAGTGTCTGTGTAAAAGGGTTTCTGGCCTCCCCTTTAGTAGTGTCTGTGTAAAAGGGTTTCTGGCCTCCCCCTTTGTAGTGTCTGTGTAAAAGGGTTTCTGGCCTCCCCTTTAGTAGTGTCTGTGTAAAAGGGGCCTCCCCCTTTAGTAGTGTCTGTGTAAAAGGGTTTCTGGCCTCCCCCTTTAGTAGTGTCTGTGTAAAAGGGTTTCTGACCTCCCCTTTAGTAGTGTCTGTGTAAAGGGGCCTCCCCTTTAGTAGTGTCTGTGTAAAAGGGTTTCTGACCTCCTTTAGTAGTGTCTGTGTAAAGGGCTCTGACCTCCCCTTTAGTAGTGTCTGTGTAAAGGGTTTCTGACCTCCCCTTTAGTAGTGTCTGTGTAAAAGGGTTTCTGACCTCCCCTTTAGTAGTGTCTGTGTAAAGGGCCTCCCTTTTAGTAGTGTCTGTGTAAAGGTTTTCTGGTCTCCCTTTAGTGTTTGTGTAAAAGGGTTTCTGACCTCCCTTTAGTAGTGTCTGTGTAAAGGGTTCCTGACCTCCCCCTTTAGTAGTGTCTGTGTAAAAGGGTTTCTGGCCACCCTTTAGTAGTGTCTGTGTAAAAGGGTTTCTGGTCTCCCCTTTAGTAGTGTCTGTGTAAAAGGGGCCTCCCTTTAGTAGTGTCTGTGTAAAAGGGTCCTCCCCTTTAGTAGTGTCTGTGTAAAAGGGTTTCTGGTCTCCTTTAGTAGTGTTTGTTTTATAAGGGTTTCTGGCCTATCCCTTTAGTAGTGTCTGTGTAAAGGGTTTCTGGCTTCCCTTTTAGTAGTGTCTGTGTAAAAGGGTTTCTGGCCTCCCCCTTTAGTAGTGTCTGTGTAAAAGGGTTTCTGGTCTCCCCTTTAGTAGTGTCTGTGTAAAGGGTTTCTGGCCTCCTTTAGTAGTGTCTGTGTAAAAGGGTTCTGGTCTCCCCCTTTAGTAGTGTCTGTGTAAAAGGGGGTTTCTCGCCTCCCCCTTTAGTAGTGTCTGTGTAAAGGGTTTCTGTCTCCCCCTTTAGTAGTGTCTTTGTAAAGGGGCCTCCCCCTGGAAGGTTTTGTTCCTCCCTTTAGTAGTGTCTGTGTAAAAGGGTTTCTGGGTCTCCCCCTTTAGTAGTGTCTGTGTAAAGGGTTTTGGCCTCCTTTAGTAGTGTCTGTGTAAAAGGGTTTCTGGCCTCCCCCTTTGTAGTGTCTGTGTAAAAGGTTTTCTGGCCTCCTTTAGTAGTGTCTGTGTAAAGGGGCCTCCCCCTTTAGTAGTGTCTGTGTAAAAGGGTTTCTGGCCTCCCCCTTTAGTAGTGTCTGTGTAAGGGTTTTCTGACCTCCTTTAGTAGTGTCTGTATGAGGGGCCTCCTTTAGTAGTGTCTGTGTAAAGGAGTTACTGACAGCCTCCCCTTTAGTAGTGTCTGTGTAAAGGGTTTCAGCCTCCCCTTTAGTAGTGTCTGTGTAAAGGGTTTCTGACCTCCCCTTTAGTAGTGTCTGTGTAAAGGGTTTCTGACCTCCCCTTTGTAGTAGTGTCTGTGTAAAGGGCCTCCCCCTTTAGTAGTGTCTGTGTAAAGGTTTTCTGGTCTCCCCTTTAGTAGTGTCTGTGTAAAAGGGTTTCTGACCTCCCCTTTAGTAGTGTCTGTGTAAAAGGGTTTCTGGCCTCCCCTTTAGTAGTGTCTGTGTAAAAGGGTTTCTGGTCTCCCTTTAGTAGTGTCTGTGTAAAAGGGTTTCTGGTCTCCCCTTTAGTAGTGTCTGTGTAAAAGGGTTTCTGGTCTCCCTTTAGTAGTGTCTGTGTAAAAGGGTTTCTGGCCTCCCCTTTAGTAGTGTCTGTGTAAAAGGGTTTCTGGTCTCCCCCTTTAGTAGTGTCTGTGTAAAGGGGTCTCCCCTTTAGTAGTGTCTGTGTAAAAGGGTTTCTGGCCTCCCCTTTAGTAGTGTCTGTGTAAAAGGGTTTCTGGCCTCCCCTTTAGTAGTGTCTGTGTAAAAGGGGCCTCCGCTTTAGTAGTGTCTGTGTAAAAGGGGCCTCCCTTTAGTAGTGTCTGTGTAAAAGCTTTCCTCGTTGTGTCATGTTTGTGGCCTCTGGAGGGTAGAGAATGGATTCAGCTGATGGGGAACATGGTGCCTGTGGGCTCTGCTACTACTGCTGCTCTGTCCTAATTTAACGTTGCCATAGCAACCAGGCTGTTTGTCTGCTGCTGTTGCTAAGCTAGCTCTAATTTAGCTAAAAAAACAAAAAACAGCAAAAAGAGTGACAAATCTTGACACAAAAAGACAGAAGATAAGTTTAAAGTTAGTTTTGGTTTACTCACTCAGTTTGATCGTTTAATGTGATTTGTATTACCTTCTCTTTTGCTAGGTTTGTTCTAGCTCATTTTTAGCTTGATAGCCTACTTTCGTAGGTTTGTTCTGACTCTGTTTGCACAATGTTGTTCCTGTTGAAAGTAGGTTTGACCTAGCTCATTTTGTAGCTTGTTAGCCTGCTAGCTAGGTTTGTTCTAGCTGTTTTTAGCTAGTTAGCCTGTGGCTTTGGGTTTGTTCTGTAAGCTCATTTTTAGCTTGTTAGCCTGCTGGCTAGGTTTGTTCTAGCTCATTTTTAAGCTAGTTAGCCTGCTGGCTAGGTTTGTTGTAGCTCATTTTTTGCTTGTTAGGGCCTGCTGACTGGGTAACATTGTGTAGTTAACGTTAGCTAGCTAGCCTGCTGGCTAGGTATTTGCTGTAGTTAACGTTAGCCAGCTAGCCTGCTGGCTAGGTTTTTGCTGTGTAGTTAACGTTAGCTGGGGCCAGCCTGCTGGCCAGGTTTTGTTAATGTAGTGCGTTGGCTAGCTAGTTGTGTCTGCAGCTAGCATTATGCAGTTACCAGCCAGCTAGCCTGCTGGCTAGGTATTTGTTGTGTAGTTAACGTTAGCTAGCTAAGTCAAAATTTGAGGCGCAAAGTTCCTTTTTCCTGATTGAATTGGGTTTGTTGATCACTTTGTCCTGAATTATTTCTTTAGATTTGAATGTTTATCTCATAAAAAAACTTTAAAAAACATGAAATATAACAGGAGCTCGCGGTGAGTATATCGGTAGCTCTGTCTGTCTGTCTGTCTGTCTGTCTGTCTGTCTGTCTGTCTGTCTGTCTGTCTGTCTGTCTCTCTGTCTCTCTGTCTCTCTGTCTGTCTGTCTGTCTGTCTGTCCTGTCTGTCTGTCTGTCTCTCTGTCTGTCTGTCTGTCTGTCTGTCTGTCTGTCTGTCTGTCTCTCTGTCTGTCTGTCTGTCTGTCTGTCTGTCTGTCTCTCTGTGTCTGTCTGTCTGTCTGTCTGTCTGTCTGTCTGTCTGTCTGTCTCTCTGTCTGTCTGTCTCTCTGTCTGTCTGTCTGTCTGTCTGTCTGTCTGTCTGTCTCTCTGTCTGTCTGTCTGTCTGTCTGTCTGTCTGTCTGTCTGTCTGTCTGTCTGTCTGTCTGTCTATCTGTCTGTCTGTCTGTCTGTCTGTCTGTCTGTCTGTCTGTCGTCTGTCTGTTCGTCTGTCTGTCTGTCTGTCTGTCTGTCTGTCTGTCTGTCTGTCTGTCTCTTTGTGTCTGTCTGTCTGTCTGTCTGTCTGTCTGTCTGTCTGTCTGTCTGTCTGTCTGTCTGTCTGTCTCTCTGTCTCTCTGTGTCTGTCTGTCTGTCTGTCTGTCTGTCTGTCTGTCTGTCTGTCTGTCTGTCTGTCTGTCTCTCTGTCTGTCTGTCTGTCTGTCTGTTTCTGTCTCTCACCTCACTGAGCTGTTCAGGTGGTAAGCTGCTCCTGTTGAGGTGTGTCTGTCTGTATCCCAGGTTTCATGATGTTCCCATAGGGCTCTGTTCAAAATTAGTGCACTTTGTGAGTGAATTTGGGACACAAAGCCCAGTGTCAGTTTCTCGTGTGATTTGCCAGCACTTTGTAAGGAAGAGGGTGCCATTTGGGACACAAAGCCCCGTGTCAGTTTCTCGTAGTGATTTATAGCACTTTGTAAGGAATAGGGTGCCATTTGGGACACAAAGCCCCGTGTCAGTTTCTCGTAGTGATTTATAGGACGAAGATGAAACATGGTGGATCCAACAGAAAATCAAGGCAAATTCC
>NW_027039098.1:0-47414 GCF_034236695.1 Oncorhynchus nerka
ATTGATTAAAGTGGCCAGTGATACATTTATTACATCAAGATGGCAAGATGCAGTAGATGGTATAGAGTACAGTATATATATATATATATGAGATGAGTAATGTAGGGTATGTGAACATTATATTAAGTGGCATTGTTTAAAGTGGCTAGTGATACATTTATTACATAAATTTTTCTATTATTAAAGTGGCTGGAGTTGAGTCAGTATGTTGGCAGCAGCCACTCAATGTTAGTGGTGGCTGTTTAACAGTCTGATGGCCTTGAGATAGAAGCTGTTTTTCAGTCTCTCGGTCCCTGCTTTGATGCACCTGTACTGACCTCGCCTTCTGGATGATAGCGGGGTGAACAGGCAGTGGCTCGGGTGGTTGTTGTCCTTGATGATTTTTTTGGCCTTCCTGTGACATCGGGTGGTGTAGGTGTCCTGGAGGGCAGGTAGATTGCCCCCGGTGATGCGTTGTGCAGACCTCACTACCCTCTGGAGAGCCTTAAGATTGTGGGCGGAGCAGTTGCCATACCAGGCGGTGATACAGCCCGACAGGATGCTCTCGATTGTGCATCTGTAAAAGTTTGAGAGGGTTTTTGGTGACAAGCGAAATTTCTTCAGCCTCCTGAGGTTGAAGAGGCACTGCTGCACCTTCTTCACCACACTGTCTGTGTGGGTGGAGCATTTCAGTTTGTCCGTGATGTGTACGCCGAGGAACTTATAACTTTCCACCCTCTCCACTGTCCGTCGATGTGGGTAGGGGGCTGCTCCCTCTGCTGTTTCCTGAAGTCCACGATCATCTCCTTTGTTTTGTTGACATTGAGTGTGAGGTTATTTTCCTGACACCACACTCCGATGTCTCGTTGTTGTTGGTAATCAAGCCTACCACTGTTGTGTTGTCTGCAAACTTGATGATTGAGTTGGAGGCGTGCATGGCCACGCAGTCATGGGTGAACAGTGATTACAGGAGAGGGCTGAGAACTCACCCTTGTGGGGCCCCAGTGTTGAGGATCAGCGGGGTGAATCTCTTGTTACCTACCCTCACCACCTGGGGGTGGCCCGTCAGGAAGTCCAGGACCCAGTTGCACAGGGCAGGGTCAAGACATAGGGTCTCGAGCTTGATGACGAGTTTGGAGGGTACTATTGTGTTAAATGCTGAGCTGTAGTCGATGAACAGCATTCTCACATAGGTATTCCTCTTTGTCCAGATGGGTTAGGGCAGTGTGCAGTGATTATTGCGATTGGGCTGCCTGTGGACGTATTGGGGCGGTAAGCAAATTGGAGTGGGTCTAGGGTGTCGGGTAGGGTGGAGGTGATATGGTCCTTGACTAGTCTCTCAAAGCACTTCAGGATGACGGAAGTGAGTGCTACAGGGCGGTAGTCATTTAGCTCAGTTACCTTAGCTTTCTTGGGAACAGGAACAATGTTGGCCCTCTTGAAGCATGTGGGAACAGCAGACTGGGATAAGGATTGATTGAATATGTCCGTAACCCCACCAGCCAGCTGGTCTGCGCATGCTCTGAGGACGCGGCTGGGGATGCCGTTTGGGCCTGCAGCCTTGCGAGGGTTAACCTGTTTAAATGTATTACTCACGTTGGCTGCAGTGAAGGAGAGCCCTCAGGTTTTGGTAGCGGGCCGTGTCAGTGGCACTGTATTGTCCTCAAAGCGAGCAAAGAAGTTGTTTAGTTTGTCTGGGATTAAGACATCGTGGTCAGCGACGGGGCTGGTTTTCGTTTGTAGTCCGTGATTGACTGTAGACCCTGCCACATACCTCTCGTGTCTGAGCTGTTGAATTGCCATTCTACTTTGTCTCTACTGGACGCTTAGCTTGTTTGATTGCCTTGTGGAGGGAATAGCTACACTGTTTGTATTCAGTCATGTTTCCGGTCACCTTGCCCTGATTAAAAGCAGTGGTTCGCGTTTCAGTTTTGCACGAATGCTGCCATCGATACCGTGCTTCTACACCTGCATTGCTTGCTGTTTGGGGTTTTAGGCTGGGGTTCTGTACAGCACTTTGAGATATCAGCTGATGTACGAAGGGCTATATAAATACATTTGATTTGATTACACGGTTTCTGGTTGGGGAATGTTTCAATAGACGCTGTGGGTACAACATCACCGATGCACTTGCTAATAAATTCGCTCACTGAATCAGCGTATTCATCAATGTTGTTGTTTGACGCTATGCGGAACATATCCCAGTCCACGTGATCGAAGCAATCTTGAAGCGTGGAATCCGATTGGTCGGATCAGGGTTGAACAGACCTGAGCACGGCTGCTTCCTGTTTAGTTTCTGTACCTTCCTGATGCTTTTACTGTACTGTATTACATAGAACTACAATTATGGCCACCGGCCCACCTATCACAGTACATTGATACGGTCTAATATTTCTATGGTATGTTACCTTTTTGATGTAGAAGATGATGAAGTACTTGATGGTGCAGATGGCGGGCAGCAGGGGGCAGTAGAACGTCCCGATCCAGCAGATGGTCTGGCCATACACAATCTCCAGGACGTTCTGGGGGATGGCAAACTCCTGCTGGCCCCACCACTTGGCCAGGCCGCAGTCACAGTAGTCCACTATGAGTCTAGGGGAGGGGGGAGAGAACCGTCAGAAGAGGAGAGGATAGAAGAGGAGAGAAGAGAAAAGATGACTTACTTCCTAGGGAACTCCACAAAGACAGTGACGGCACCGATGATGATGAAATCAAAGATCATGAGTTTGTACATCTCCTGGCCCACGCGAGACTCCCAACACTATAGGCAGAGGTAGAATTATATGAGATCATAGTAACGTCCAATATCAATATGTACAGTACCAGTCAAAAGTTTGGACACACCTACTCATTCCAGGGATGTTCTTTATTTTTACTAAATTGTAGAATAATAGTGAAGACATCAAAACTATGAAATAACACATATGGAATCATGTAGTAACCAAAAAACTGTTAAACAAGACTAAATATATTTTAGATTTGAGTTTCTTCAAAGTATCCACCCTTTGCCTCGATGACAGCTTTGCACACTCTTGGCATTCTCTCAACCAGCTGGATGAATAGATTTTTGCATTCCAGGTGACTACCTCCAGCTTCATGAGGTAGTCACCTGGGATGCATTTCAATTAACAGGTGTGCCTTGTTAAAAGTTAATTTGTGGAATTTCTTAATGCGTTTGAGCCAATCAGTTGTGTTGTGACAAGGTAGGGGTGGTATACAGAAGATAGCCCTATTTGATAAAAGACCAAGTCCATATTATGGCAAGAACAGCTCAAATAAGCAAAGAGAAATGACAGTACATCATTACTTTAAGACATGAAGGCCAGTCAATACAGAACATTTCAAGAACTTTGAGTGTTTCTTCAAGTGCAGTCGCAAAAACCATCAAGCGCTATGATGAAACTGACTCGCATGAGGACTGCCACAGGAAAAGAAGACCCAGAGTTACCTCTGCTGCAGAGGATAAGTTCATGCAGCCCAAATAAATATTTCACAGAGTTCAAGTAACAGACACCTCCAGCTATTTGACCAAGAAGGAGAGTGATGGAGTGCTGCATCAGATGACCTGGCCTCCACAATCACCCGACCTCAATCCAATTGAGATGATTTGGGATGAGTTGGACCGCAGAGTGAAGGAAAGCAGCCAACAAGTGCTCAGCATATGTGGGAACTCCTTCAAGACTGTTGGAAAAGCATTCCAGGTGAAGCTGATAGAGATAATGCCAAGAGTGTGCAAAGCTGTCATCAAGGCAAAGGGTGGATACTTTGAATAATCTAAAATCCAAAATGTATTTTGATTTGTTAAACACTTTTTTGGTTACTACATAATTCCATGTGTTATTTCATAGTTTTGATGTCTTCACTATTATTCTACAATGTAGAAAATAGTACAAATAAAGAAACCTGACTGGTATTGTATATCTACGGTAACCTTTGACCTCCACTCACCGGGTAGAGGATGTGGTTGTACCCGCAGACACAGTTGCCTTCCTGGCAAGAGGTGATCTGACCCCAGAGGGAGACGAGAAGCACACAGATACTGGTCAGGCGCATGAACACACACCTGTGGAAAGATTATGACATTACAAAGAAATGACGTTGGTGTTAAAATGCAAAAATCTATTCATCAATACCAGGGTGCTACATCAGTATGCAAACTAGAATAGGTGTGAAACATCAAGAGCATCATTCATTGATTTTCACAGAAGAAATTGCTTGGTTGCCAGGGTTGGGGTAAATTTCATATTAATTCAGGAAGTAAACTGAAAAATGTAATGACTGAATAGAAATAAAACAACCCCAGCCCTGTTGTTTACCTCATGAGAGTGAAGCGGATCTCAAAGGCGGGGGAGTAGTCTTCAAACTGGATGATGAGGAGAAGATGAGGGGGTGATGAAGTTGGCCAGGGTGATGACGATGGAAGGCAGATACTCATAGATCAGGTCCAGGATGAAGTTCACCTGTTATGACAACGCGTGTTTGAAGTAAAACAGAAAAGGCACATGCCATTAGGTATACAGTACTGAGGAAGAGAAAATTCATTTCAATAGAACAGCCATTGTGCTTATCCTCAACCTTGAAATTGTTGAATGTGTCAAGTGTCGTTCTGTGTTGATGTTTGTGTCGTTTTGTAAAATCGATAAACGTAAAAATAAAAAAAAAAAACACAACCATTGTGCTCCCGAGTGGCCAGTGGTCTAAGGCGCTGCATCTCAGTGCTACAAGGCGTCACTACAGACCCTAGCTCGATCCAGGCTGTATTACAACCGGCCGTGATTGGGAGTGCCATAGGACGGCGCAAAATTGGCCCAGCGTGGTCTGGGTTAGGCCGTCATTGTAAATAAGAATTGACTTGCGCAGTTAAATAAAAATACAAAAATTCAAAATTGTGCTAAACCAGGGGTGTCAAACTAATTTTTCCCGTGGGCCGCATTCAGTCTCGTCAATGCTCCTTGACTGTCTAGTTTTTCTTTCGATTACTTTTAGGATGCTGAAAGAGTGAAGACACAATAAATGTAGGTCCATTATCAATTCTACAGTTTAGATTTGGTTTTAGTCATTTCAATGGCGATTAATATTTTTTCCCCCGGGAAAACTATTATAATAAAATGATATATTTCAGTTTTTATGTCTATTGACCAGCTACCTACAGAGTCCATAAGGAGAGGCTGAGGACATCAGGGACAGCAGGGTGTGCTGAGGAGACTCCAGACCTGTCTCTGACCAACTATCCTCCCTGGCTGTGACCAAGATGCTCCTCCTCCATTCACGCTTCAACTCCCTTCATGTTGATCATTGATTTACATTTGTTTTCTTGTATGTGCTGCTGCAATTCAGCTTTAAGCTTCCATAGTACACATCAAATTAAACTGAACTAACGTGGCTGTTTAAAGGTTAATCACAATGTGATTTAAAAAGAACCCTCCACTAAATGGGGCTCCCTGGTGGTATAGCAGTCTTAAGGCACTGCATCTCAGTGCTAGAGGCGTCACTACAGACCCTGGTTCGAATCCAGGCTGTATCACATCTGGCCGTGACTGGGAGTCCCATAGGGTGGCGCACAATTGGCCCAGCGTTGTCCAGGTTTGGCCGGGGTAGGCCGTCAATTGTAAATAAGAATATGTTCTTAACTGACTTGCCTAGTTACCTTGGTCATCTGTGCTTTCTGGGAGAAGTTGGTGGCTATGTAGATGGAGTAGAAACAGGCAGCCAGTACAGCGATCACAAACAGATTCAGGATCAGTCGGATCACGTAGATCCTACACTTCTCCTTCCGTGTCCTGTCTGCTATCTTCTGCTTGATGCGCTCCTCTTCCAGATCAGTCTGTTGACATAGAAAGGACAGAGGAATTAATATAGGATCTCCATTATATGCAGTTATAAGCACTTATACTGTATATATTAATAAACAAATAAACACAGCTCCTTCTGAAAGGAGTTGTTGAAAAGCGAGTGGTAAACAGAAGTGAACCAATACAGTTCTGTTACATTATATGGCTGTAACTGGAATGTGTGAACTGAGGACTTCAATTCACTTTGTCAATAGTGTTGAATCACATTTCTCCCTGTTGTTTTGAGTCAACCTATACTATCGACTGACTACTGACACCTCACCTTCAGTTCATAAAGAAGACTGCTCCTCTTGAGCCTGGCTGCGCTGTCGTTGACGATACAGAAGTCCCAGCCGGCAAAGATCTTGTTGCAGAAGCTCTGGAAGCGATCCTCGTCCTGCACCAGTTTACGCTTGAAGCCAGTCGCAGACCTTTGGGGAACGACGAGAAATGCAGATTTGGAAATTGCTAAAAAACTGAAGTATTTCTATAACAGTATATGACATGCAGGACCATGAAAATCAATTGGACAGCATGTGCATGTTTGAGAAGATATGCCTTTTGAGGAGCGGTTTATCCAAAAGACGTGTATAATTGACAAGTCTGAATACAGTAAGATAGGGCACTTTTTACCTTTTGACTATCCATATGAGACTGAGGAAGAGGTAGGCTATGGTGACCAGCAGGTAGGCCAGAGGCAGGTTGTAGGTGAACTTAGGGAAGTGAATGGTCTCTACCTTGTAGTAACCATAGAAGAGGTAGGTCTGCTCCAGAAAGCCCTTTAAGATGTGAAACAAACAAGGGAGTCATTCTCAGTCCCAGAACATCATCTACAGTGCTATGCAGGCGTACAATGAGTGACTGAATTAAATGAATAAGAGGGCGTGGTATATGAGGAGGGTAGTCCGTACCGCCCCTGAGAGGAGGTCTGTGATGTGCTGGTGGAAAACCACCAGGCCACGGCGAGAGGTGCTGGGGTAGTTACTGCACTCGAAGCCTGTGGTTCACAACAGAAGCAACAATATAATATTGGTAAGGCATCTTTCTAGAAGTCCATTAACAATGAATTTAAAATATATATATATATATATATATATATATCATAGATGAGATTAACAATACAACCTTCATAATCTAATGTAAAGATGACTGATGCTCTTGATGTCGCAGAACAGTTATGGAAACCATGTGTTTGATGTATTTGATACCATTACACACATTCTGCTCAAGCCATTGCCACGAGCCCGTCCTCCCCAATTAAAGTGCCACCAACCTCCTGTGATGTACATGTAACTGCCAAAATAAAGGAAACACTTCAGCAAATGAGGGATGCAAAGTCTATTGAAAGCAGGTGCTTCCACACAGGTGTGGATCCTGAGTTAATTCAGTAATTAACATCCCATCATGCTTAGAGTCTTGTATAAAATGCTTATTATTTTTCGCTACTTTGAAAGACGGGTCTCAAAGGAGCATAGGCGGTTTAAAGGGTCTGTGTGTTTCCTTTGTCTTGACAGTTACATGTATAATATGGTCTACTTTACTCTATAACACGTAAAGGCCTGTGTTACCATCTACGTGGTTGAAGGTGGTGTTCCCTGAAGCATGGGGGGGCGGTGATGATGGGCAGCATGACGAAGCCGAACATGAGCAGGAACATGATGAAGTTGAGCAGCACCAGGAAACGCAGGAAGGAGAAGTAGGACAGGATCCCCGTGCCAAACATCCCTGTGATGGGACACAGAGAAGGGAAAGGATGAGTGATTTAGATACCATCCCGGATCTTAAAGAGATCAACATCAATGCACTCATATCTTTCAATGCTTCCAACAGAAGATACACAAGTGAGCAAAATAACTTTTAATTGCCCAATTTTCATCAGCGATATTACATCATCTCTGTGGACACTCTACCTTTGTCCCTCACAATTCCAATTTTGAGCTTTGATCGTGTAACTAAGCCTTTGACATAAATCATGTCAATAGAAGTCAATTGGAGTAACAGGTTGTTTTGTCACTAGCATCCACTCTCTTACCCTCAATGACATGGATGTCTCCCCTCCAGAGCTCCAGGTTGCTGAGCATCTCAAACCCATCCTCCTTCAGCCTCCTCAGGGTCCGTCTGGTGCTCTGTCTCCACTGGCTCCAACTGCTCAGATCCTTGGCCTGCTCCAAACGCTGGTCCCTGTCAGATGATCAATCAGTCAATATATTAAGCAATCAATCAGTCAGTCAATGTTTACATACTAACCATTTTTCAAGAATACTAACATCACAACAGAATCCACCAAGAGAGCTTCAACAAAGAGACTCAATATAGTGTCCACCATGAACATAACCATCTCTAGCCCCAATCGTTATGCTCATGAAATTGTAGCCTATTTGTAGTGAATGGTGTGCTCTGTTATTGGCCTACGGCTTGAGAATTGCCATATATCTAGGAGAGATTCAGAGAGCATTCCTTCACTAATCCTGTAATGTCTCAAATTGATACGAGAAAATTAAACACTGCCTGCAGAGCAATAACTATGCACTGCTGACCCCTACAGTGAGTGAAGGCAATGAAGGCAGATAACCAATTACTTCCAACACAGTAAGACTCAGTGAAAAACATAAAAATCTCTGTTGTCCTGTAACTTATACAGTTACATAGTATACAAATGTTATTACACAGTGCAACCCTTTTCATATTATCATTACAATACAACATTTTACACCAGTATAACACTGCATGAAGACATATTAGCGATCTGACTTGTCTCTGCGTTTCTCCGCCATAGGTTTGGGCAGTTCCCTGACTGGTCTCTGTAGGGTCTGAGTCCTGTGTTTCTCCTCATGCTGTCTGGCCAATGTGGTCTGTCCCCATTTCCCACTGCTGGAGGAGCCCAGCCTGGTCCGTGAGCTGCCACGGCGCTTGTTACTGCCCGAGGCGGAGGGCTTTCTGCGGTACAGCAGAGACTGGTAGCTGGGGAGCTGGTCCAGTAGTGGGTTACGTGGTGCTCCCAGACGGTCATTGTGGAACACTGTCAGAGAGAAATACAGTAAAAAAAAAAGTGTATTGAGGAAGAGGCTGGGGTTAAAGTTCATAAAGTGAGAGTAAAATGTGGGGTATAAAGAGCAGTACTTGAATGCAATACACTGTATTGATATCATACTGTTGAACTCACTAAACTATTTGGCTGTGAATGCACAGGAAGTGGTGTAGCCATACAGTCATTGCAACAGACAGGTACATTTGAAAAAACTACAACAGCCACACCTCAATAATTACATCTATCAAAACATATCTTCAGCAACCAAGTTACTGTTCCTATTTAATGTCATAAAACTCAAAGAGTAAGGGAAATATTCTTTCAATAACAACGACAATTGGCTCAGTTTCAGCTAAAAGTTAGATAGCTACCGTTGGCTAGCTAACGTTGGCTGGATAGCTTTTTAGCATTGGGAAAGTTTACCTGCCTTGTCTAGCTAGATAACTGGTTACATTTACTAACTTACTTGCTGAGAAGGTCTACATGAAATTGAGTTTGCTTAGTTACCTGAGTCTCTCTCCATTTCCAGTTGTCCTCGTGCACTTTTAATATCAACGAAAGTTTAATGAACAACTTTGTTAGCTAACTAGCGTAGCTAGCTGACGTTGGCTGTCAGTCAGCAGAAGGAAAACAAAGCCGCATTCCCTTTCCTGAATCCCAAAGCGAAGCAACTCTGGAGCTAGATGTATAAATACTAGATTGGCATAGCATGCTTTCGCACAATTATACACAACAATCGCGCTTATTTAATTTTGGATATGACTGGAGTTTAATCTAAATTAAATACTGACAAACGACCCGACCAACAATTTCACGTTTATTTGTATAGCTAGTTAGCTAGCTTTTATATTTATATAACAACATTTGTCGCGCTCTACTGTCCTCAAATTCCACCACCATAAACCTTTTAAATGATGGAGCATCAATAATTATTTACGCTTAAAATGGGGTCATATTATTTGAATATGAAATAATAAAAATGTCCAACTAACAATTTAATTGTTTATTATGCTGTTATTCACAGAATTCAACATTTTGTTTGACATTGTGTTTTAAATAGAGAGTCGAATACGAAAGTTAATCATTATGACTCTTCATTGCAATTCCCTATCCAATTGCACACTGCACATGCAGTCATTCGTAATAACACAGTTGAGCCCTTGGCCGTGCCATATCTTATTATGCCAATTAATTTTCACGTCCTATGGGAATCATTTGCAAATACTTGTCATTATGCCAACCATAGCAGCCTATTAGATTTGCATACGGCATTTAGAACCACCGGACTTTTACCTTTATTTCAAGTGCACAGTTCCGGGTAGTCTGACAGACACACAGTGATAAAGTTCAACAAAGGTAGATCTCTCAGAACTGCACTCTAGCTACCACAGTTGACACTTCAAACCTGGATTATAAGGAAAAGGGGAGGCATCCTCGGCCTGCAACATCTGTTCAAGCAGCCAGCAGATTTCCCTGAGTAAGCAGCACATTAACCAGGTAATTACACTCTGTGGATTTACTCTTTTAAACAATTGTTTGATACAATAGTTTTAAATTGTTACTGTATCTAACAGCAATGTATACTATTATTATTTGGAACATGGTTATATTTCTCTTAATTTGACGACAAAGATTCCCTGTCACATATAACTTCTGTGTTTTCCCCACAATAAACTACCATGTCAACACATTTGTTAGTCGGATCTCTTTCCAGACTTTGTTGCTCGGGAATTTGTTACTTCTACTTTGCCTAGTTTACTGCCATAGGGCAGCACTGAAGCACAGACCATGGCAAAACAGAAACCATATCCCTGTGTTAATAAATAATGATATACACAGGGATAGGACAGGGGAGTTAAATAACTTACTGAAGACAGCCATTCCATCCAAAACATGTGATGTGTATTAGATGGCACAGCTTTATTTGTGAAAGTAAGATGGGAATAGCATCGAGGTATGATCTCAGAAGTCTTGTATTTGCCCCCTTCTTTATACCCAAGGGAGTCTTGTTGCTAGTGGCACGTTTATGTCTCGTTTCCAGTTCTCATTTTATGTAATGGCAAGCTGATTCTCATGAATTGTTTTACTGAGAATACAGTAGGAGGACCTTTCAGACCTCCAGGGGGACTAAAGAAGAGAGGGACAGACAGAAACCCCCACCGGGTTAACCACTATAGAAGAAGATCAAGCCAAGGATCCCTATGTCACACTACAACAACACTGGAGTATATAACAACCCTGCCTATCATGACAGTGACACCCTGGAGATAGATAGGAGGTATGTGTGTCAACTTGTACGATTGTGTTGTTTGGATGTTTGTTATAATTCTGCTTTAACTGGGTAGAGAACCTGAATGGGTAGAGGGCCTGAATGGGTAGAGGGCTTGAATGAAATGTTGACGGACAGCTCTTAAAAATGTTTTTGGGGAGAGTGCACAAATAACTCAAATATGAGAAGTGAAGTAAAACATAATGGTCCAGTATTAGAAAATAATTCTGAGAGGATCTTTTGTTCTGTATATTTAAATGTAAACCATCACTGTGCTTGGTCACATCATCTCTAATCTCTCAATTAGTGTCAGATTTTTTATAGTGCCAGTGCCATTACATATTGTAGCAGGAAGCTATCCCTGAAATGAATACTGTCAAAGTGGGCCAATTCTCCTTCTTTGTGTGTTGAATGTTGTGTTACAGTACAAGGAGTTTGTTGTCATTATAAGTTAATGTCGTGCTAAGTACTAGAGACGGTCATGAACCTTCAGCGGTGTGACCAAAGTAATTGTATTTCTTACAAGAGACTCACTTTATAGCGCCTCAGAAAAAAAAACATTATTGTCTATGACAGATGTCATATGTCTATAATAATATTGTAGCATGATTCTTAGAACACCATCAGCAACCTTATGAGTGTAATGATTAAGGCGTTGGACTGACTGATGCAGGGTTTATACAACAACACACCAGTAATGTTATGCTCTGTCCTTCTCTCCAAAGTCCTTCCAGGAAATCCCAATCCCATCATAGTAACCCACATGGTAACCCCTACCCCAGGGATGATGGAGCCGGGGGGCAGAGGGGCAGGTCCGACCTCCAGCAGCTCCCAGGAAGGGTCCAGTCCAGCTACAACGATGCCCAGGAGAGAGTGCCCTGGGGCGGGTGGCAGGAGGGGAGCTGGAGGGGCAGAGACAGCATTCCCATGGGTCTCCTTCCTCCCCGGTCGGAGAGCCCACGATGGCAGCAGCATGACCTCAGTAAGTCGATGTTTGATTTAATTGATTAATTAGGCAATAGAAATAAGTAATGTACAGCCAGACACCGATGTAATGGCAGTACACACGTTTTCTGATGGGAGATTGTATTGTAAACAGATCAGAGAAATATGATCCCTTGTGCTGTAGTAAGGGTAGTCTCTCCTCCCAAGATTTGGTTCTGGGTTCGGAGGGGATAGTATGGCCATGATTTTGTTGGAAGGCAGCCTGGTCGAATAGACTAGACGTAACATAGTAAATATATATCCGTGACACTCAAATTAGTATGATATGTTACGTTTGGTATGTTTACATAAGTCCAGTATGAAGGAAGTTTGAGGTAGTTTCGTGAGCCAATGCTCAGTAGCAATAGCGCTTACGCTAGTTAGCAATTGTGCTAGTGCTAGTTAGCAACTTTCTTCAAACTGCATGTAAAGACATAAAAATCATCCTACTCTGGGGACCTAGATGAAGGGCCTCATTGCCAAACCCTTTAACCCTTTAACCTAACTCTAACCTCAACCCTGACCTTAACCCCTAACCCTAGCCACCTAGCTAATGTTAGCATTAGCCACTTAGCCACCTAGCTAACGTTAGCCACAACAAATTGGAATTCGTAACATATCATATGCTTTGCCAATTCGTAACATATTGTACGAATCACAATTTGTAACATATTGTTTGAATTGCAATTTGTAACATATCATACAAATTGTCATTCGTAACATATCATATGAAATGGATGGACATCCACAAATGAATACATACAGTACCATATGAAACGTAACACATCGTACTAATAGGAGTGTCTGGATTTACTTTACTATGTTAAGTCTACCCCTGAGTCCAGGTTGGAATGGAGTAGTATTTCAGTGTGGCTGGTCTTCAGGTTCTGTGTTGCTAAGTGACTTTGAATTTCTTCTATTACCTCCTGCCTTTTGTTTGGTTAATTCTTTGTGTTTTCAATGTTGTTATAGGTACCATATCCACCTACTTTTCGAACGCTTTTAAAACACGGAAGCCAAACGCTCAAACTATTGCAACAACATCAGTGGAGGCTGCTGAGGGGAGGATGGCTCATGATAATGGCTGGAATGGCATCAAACCATGTGTTGATGTATTTGATACCATTCCACTAATTCCTCTCCAGCCAGTACCATGAGCCCGTCCTCCCCAATTAATGTACCACCAACATCTTGTGAACTTGTGCTTTATCATAATTCATATGTGCTCCACTAAAAATCCTTGCAATTGGCATGTTTCTGATAGCGAAACATCCTGACAAAATACAACATATTACTTGCCTTATGTGCCTGGACCTTGTAGACTAAACTGCAGAGAAAAAACCCACAACTGATTCAAATGGTTGCCCAATCAGGCAGGCTAGATGCAGTTATTTCCAAATGATTACCGGGATGTATTCAAAACGCCAGGCTTTTGAGCGGTTTTTCAAATGGCATGGGCTATCGGTTGCAGTTTACAGGCTAGACTACAGTTTTGTACTCGCTTGAAAACAACAATAACATTCCTCATTACACTGTGTTGTGGTAGCATAGGTAGGATACATTTATTGTCCCTAAAAAAATAAACATAGGGTAGCTTTACCAGCTGCAAACCCGGGGACTGGGAGGGAGCGCACTCAGCGCAGCCTCGGGAGCGCACCTAGTGTAGAGCTTCGTTATCTGATCAACTTTAAAAAATGTTGCTTTGTACATTGACTGGATATATTCACTACAGTATTAAGCCTAACATTGAGCTTATAAATAATGGTCTAATATGCATACACTTCTACTTAGGCTATAGGCTACATCTCGAGCCTGTCTGTCTTTGTTCTGTTGTGCAATTACGCACCTGGCTTCTCCACTGACACAGCTATTCCTCTTAAATCTTGAGGAGTCCCAGGAAAAGACAAGAGTACAAAAGCTATTTGGACCCTTATTTCGACCTTTCTTCTTTAGCCTACTAACCGCCTATTGGAGGATAGATGCACGCGTGCACTCCCTTGCTGAATGTAAAATAGGCTACAGCTTTACGAGCGGGGAGTTGGAAAGGAGAAGCCCATATTTTCCTATAGTAGGCCAATCTTAACACCCGGCTACATCCTGACAAAATACACCATATGAGGGGCCTGCTAATGTACCTTTCTTGTGCTTCTAAACTGTCGCGAATAGACCTGAACTGATCCAAATGGTTGCATAATCAGACCTATAGGCTGTAGGCCTATGCAGTTATTTCGGAATGAAACAAAACAGGACGTTTGAGCGGTTATTCAAATGAGCCTACATCACTGCAGTTTACAGCCTATAGACAATAATTGTGACCTCACTTCATAACAAGAATACATTCCTCGTTGCACTGTGTTGTTGTAGCCCAGGTACAATAATGTATTGTCTAAAAAAGTAGTCCTATGCCTAATCAATAATGGAACTTTGCGTGCCCGTGAACCACAGTGCGCAGCCTGGAGGAACGTACTGCAGATTTGCCATTTCATAAACTTGTAACGGACTTTGACAGGTAAATATTTAGACTATAGCTGCAATATTTAGCTAATGCATGGCCTAATACCTAGCTAATATTTAGCTTCTTACTTCAGCTACACATCACTAGCCTCTCTTTTCCAGCTGTGCCCGTGGGTCACAGGCTATAACAAGCCACTCTGCAATAGGCGATTCCTCTTCTGGTGAATTCCCAGGAAAGCTATAGGCTACAAAAGCTATAGGACATTTATTTGTATTCTTTTTTTCAATTACAAAGCCTAATAGCCTATTCAGGGAAAGAAGCAAGCTTTCTTTTACTAATTGCTGAATGTAAAACAGGCCTACCTCATAGAAAATCAATTTCGGGGAAAATTGAGGAGAGAAAGTGTGTTGGTGTGATTGATCACGTTTGGCCTGTTATGATTATAACATTGTTGCACTGATGCATTGCAAATAGTTGTACAAGACATAGCCTAGATGAGCACAGTGAAAAATAAGACACAAAGGAATTGACAACCATTAGAAAAATGGAAATCACTTGCAAACCACTTGAGCAACGAGGCAATGAGAAGCTGTAAAATTTGTGCAGGCTCGGCGTTTGTTGTTCAATTGCTACATTTAAATACGAGTTACTATATTATTTTTCATTTGACCTAGATGTACATTGAAGTGTTATTTGCAGTTGTCACTATGACAATGAACACACCCTGAAAGCACTGGTCTGAACCAGTATCTGTGCGTTAGAGACCTCGTGAATGGTCTGAAACAGTATCTGTGCGTTAGAGACCTCGTGAATGGTCTAGTGTTACCACCTTATTAATAGGCAGTGTGCAGAAGAATGTTTTGATCAGTTGATTGACAGGCAGGCCTGCAGAACAATAAACAATAAACTTTCCTCTAGTGTGGATGCTCACCAACGTTTTATAGTTATGTAGACTATAGTTATCGTTGTAGTTATTGGCTTTGTGGAGGCCCTAATCTCATACACAACACAATTCAAGTAATTATCACAACATAACTACTAGTAGGTCTAGCTGTTTGAGAACTTGAATGAAATTCATATACAGTTACACTTGCACTTGTTTACTTGACTTTTATACTCTATAAATTGACTCCTTCAAATAACTTTTCAAGCTTTTTCAAGCAGAAATTTGCATCCTGTAGCACAAACTCAAAAAGTTCTGGGACACTGTAAAGTCCATGGTCAATAAGAGCACCTCTTCCCAGCTGCCCACTGCACTGAGGCTAGGTAACACTGTCACCACCGATAAATCCACTATAACTGAGAATTTCAATAAGCACTTTTCTACCGTTGGCCATGCTTTCCACCTGGCTACCCCTACCCTGATCAACAGCCCTCCACCCCCCACAGCAACTTGCCCAAGCCTCCCCATTTCTCCTTCACCCAAATCTAGATAGCTGATGTTCTGAAAGAGCTGCAAAATCTGGACCCCTACAAATCAGCCGGACTAGACAATCTGGACCCTCTCTTTCTAAAATTATCTGCCGAAATTGTTGCAACCCCTATTACTAGCCTGTTCAACCTCTCTTTCGTATCATCTGAGATTCCCATAGATTGGAAAGCTGCCAAAGTCATCCCCCTTTTCAAAGGGGGAGACACTCTAGACCCAAACTGCTACAGACCTATATCTATCCTACTCTGCCTTTCTAAGGTCTTCGAAAGCCAAGTTAACAAACAGGTTACCGACCATTTCGAATCCCACCGTACCTTCTCCGCTATGCATTCTGGTTTCAGAGCTGGTCATGGGTGCACCTCAGCCCATGGGTGCTCAAGGTCCTAAACAACATCATAACTGCCATCGATAAGAGATTACTGTGCAGCCGTATTCATCGACCTGGCTAAGGCTTTCGACTCTGTCAATCACAACATTCTTATTGGCAGACTCAACAGCCTTGGTTTCGCCTGGTTCACCAACTACTTCTCTGATAGAGTTCAGTGTGTCAAATCGGAGGGCCTGTTGCCAGAGCTTCTGGCAGTCTCTATGGGGGTGCCACAGGGTTAAATTCTGGGGACGACTCTCTTCTCTGTATACATCAATGATGTTGCTCTTGCTGTGGGTGATTCTTTGATCCACCTCTACGCAGATGGCACCATTCTGTATACCTCTGGCCCTTCTTTGGACACTGTGTTAACTAACCTCCAGACGAGCTTCAATGCCATACAACTCTCCTTCCGTGGCCTCCAACTGCTCTTAAATGCAAGTAAAATTAAATGCATGCTCTTCAACCGATCGCTGCCCACACCTGCCCGCCCGTCCAGCATTACTACTCTGGACGGTTCTGACTTAGAATATGTGGACAACTATAAATACCTAGATGTCTGGTTAGACTGTAAACTCTCCTTCCAGACTCACATCAAGCATCTCCAATCCAAAATTAAATATAGAATCAGCTTCCTATTTTGCAACAAAGCATCCTTCTCTCATGCTGCCAAACATACCCTCGTAAAACTGACCATCCTGCCGATCCTCGACTTTGGCGATGTCATTTACAAAATAGCCTCCAACACTCTACTCAACAAATTGGATGGAATCTATCACAGTGCCATCCGTTTTGTCACCAAAGCCCCATATACTACCCACCACTGCGACCTGTACTCTCTTGTTGGCTGGCCCTCGCTTCATATTCGTCGCCAAACCCACTGGCTCCAGGTCATCTACAAGTCTCAACGAGGTAAAGCCCCGCCTTATCTCAGCTCACTGGTCACCATAGTAGCACCCACCTGTAGCACGCGCTCCAGCAGGTATATCTCACTGGTCACCCCCCAAAGCCAATTCTTCCTTTGGCCACCTCTCCTTCCAGTTCTCTGCTGCCAATGACTGGAACGAACTGCAAAAATCACTAAAGCTGGAGACTCTTATCTTCCTCACTAGCTTTAAGCACCAGCTGTCAGAGCAGCTCACAGATCACTGCACCTGTACATAGCCCATCTGTAAACAGCCATCCAACTACTTCATCCCCATACTGTATTTATTTATTTATCTTGCTCCTTTGCACCCCAGTATCTCTACATGCACATTCATCTTCTGCACATCCTACCATTCCAGTGTTTAATTGCTATATTGTAATTACTTCGCCACCATGGCCTATTTGTTGCCTTTACCTCCCTTATCCTTCCTCATTTGCACATGCTGTATATAGACTTTTTCTACTGTATTATTGATTTTATGTTTGTTTATTCCATGTGTAACTCTTTGTTGTTGTATGTGTCGAACTGCTTTGCTTTATCTTGGCCAGGTCGCAGTTGCAAATGAGAACTTGTTCTCAACTAGCCTACCTGGTTAAATAAAGGTGAAATAAAAATGTTTTTTTTAAATACCGCAGAAGTAAAGCAGAAATCGAATCCATCACTTCCGTTGTTTGGCTGTGCCCATAGCAACGTTCGAAAAATTAGGTGGATGCGATTAATGAATCTAGTGTTCTGTTCTCCATGATGTTCAGATCACAGCGGGTACCAGATCGACCAGGCAACGCATTATGACACAACGCCTCCTGTACGACTTCCATCTGCAACTTCAGGTGCTGTTCAAACCACTTTAAAGAGCACATACAGTAGATTACTCTCTATTTACTTCCTTACTTTACTTCTTTAGCTTTCAGTTGGTCCCTTTGATCATAAGAACCTTTGAGGTTAGTTGTTGCACTATCCTTGCTTCAGGCAGTTAGATTGGGTATGTCATTTTATGCGAAATTAAAAAATATATATAAAAAAAATTAAAGGGTCAGCTCCTTAAGAGGTTATTAAAGAGACACACAACTCAAAGATGAAAATGAATGAAATGAAAATCAAGATTGTTCATGCCATGACAGATTTCGTGTAGCTAACTTTTACAATATTGCTAAGAGGATTTATGACAATCCAATGTCTAATAAAACATTACCCAAAGGTAGACAGGCAGCACAAGGAAGTTGGCAGAAAAATACCATCCCGGGTGCTAACAGTTTACAGGGCTGTATTGATTAGGGCAAAACGTAGCGAAACGTTTTACAACGAAACGTTACAATGAGCGTTTCTTTTGGACAAGTCCAGGTAGTCCCTCCCTGTTTCAGTCTGTTTTCTTCCATTTATTGCCTAATGAACACAATCCAGGTAATATTACCTCATCACGAGGACTGACGATTAGGTGTTTGCTGAAATCTAACCAAGAAATGTACAAATGTAGCATCTTAATTTTAGCTAGTTTGCTACAGCAGGAATATGATCCTGCAGCAATAGGAAATGTGAATTATAATGTGGATTATAATTAATGGACATTTTTGTAGGGTTTGATACATTTGTCTGAAATTTCAGAGTGGAAATTACAAACTTCAGAAGCCTTTTTATAACCTCAAATGCACTACAAGTTTTACTGGAAAGTTCTCCTGAAAAAGTGTGATCAAATTAAGATCCAACATCTGTAGAGTGTTTGCCTCTTTGGCATTTTATACTCTCAATGATTTAGCCTTAACAAAGACACACAATATGTCAGAGGTGTAGCAGCATTACTCGGTTAGCATGAAGGTTATAATGGATAACTCTAATGGGACAGATAAGGCTGGGGGAAACAATTTCACTCTAAAGAAGTTAGTTTCTATTAGAGTGTGTTATCTACAGTGTGTTTTTTCATTGTCAGCTAGTCATGCTACTGCGTTTGTCAAAAGGATGTGAAGTATAGTACACTCAGAAAAAAAGGTACTATCTTGAACCTAAAAGGGTTATTTGGCTGTCCCCATAGGAGAACCCTTTGCATAGGAGAACCCTTTGAAGAACCCTTATTGGTTCCACGAAGAACCTTTTGGTTCCAGGTTCTACATGGAACTAAATGGGTTCTACTTGCAATCAAAAATAGTTCTACCTGGAACCAAAAAGGGTTCTGCTATGGGGACAACCTATTGGAAATGTCATACTTAGGCAGCCCTTTTTCCCTCCTTTCAGTGTGGGCAGTTAACTTTGCTGGTGGCACTATAGCCCTGTAAGCTTCACGGTTGTTTCTTTCTTTTGTTGGCAACGTTTTAAATAGAAAGGAAAATGTACGCTCACCACGCTGCACTTTGGTCCACTTCTTTTGACGGCTGTGACAGGAAACCTTTTTTTAACCACCTCTATTTGATTTGTTTTAATCAAAGTTGATCATCAGCAGCTAACACTTATTTACACATTGTAAATATTGACTCACGACACACCCATGCAATGTGAACAGGGGGGGGGCTCCCCTTTCAAGCCACCCAAAACCACTTCCTTGTGCAATCAAGGACCATGTCAGTGCGTGAACCAATAAACCATGATGTATTGTAAGTTGTATGTGCATGCCGTTCTTTGTATGTTCACTTGTTTGTACTGTAATTATGGGAATTAATTGTGTTTGCCAAGTCAATGGGTGGACATGATCTGAAATGAATGTGCAGAGTCCTTTCTATTAGCGTAACATATTATATATCCTCCGTATTGTTAGTGCTGATAGTAAGCCTATATGATGGATGGCTTTCTATTCATTCAACACTCTTTATTAAGCTCATAATTCCTCAGTAATAGCTAGGCTGTCAGCTGTGTTTAATTAGATGTCCTCCTGTCTCCCAGGTCATGTTTCGATGAGGTTCAGGGGGTCGAGGAAGATGAGTCTATTCCCTGTAGGAGAGGCTGCTCTGGGCAATCTGGGCCTTTCTGAGGACGACATCAGGAATGAGATGGAGAATGGTGAGGGATGAAGAAGGGAGAGCCTACGGCACATCCATAGAAATGGAGTTACTAGAATTGTATTCCTATGGGCACAACCACGGTTGAGAATGCCTGTCCATTCTCCCGGTAGAAATATGATGTTCTCTTTTCAATCAGTTCAGGACAATGTTATCCATTGAAGTCATATTCTGGATACACTGATTGAAGTAAAAGAAGTCACTATATACTATCTTTATAGCTCAATCATAACCCTCCATCACTTCTTATACTTAAATCACAATGATTTAACTCATATATGATATATTATATATGATTATATTCATATTTTTATATTACAACTCCGATCTAAAGGCATACTATGATTAATAACCTCACAGATCTGTTTTTATCTTGTCTTTGTCCAACAGAGGAACAGAACTTGGTCAAAGAGCTGGTTGCCATGTCAACGAGGGACAGAATCAAGGCCATCCGAGACCTCCCTATGAGCTTTGATGACAAGAAACACATCAGGTACAGTTGTCATGTCACCGTCATAGGTCAAAAGGTGCCTGTTTTCGTACAGTTTTACTATGGAAAGTTTAACTTATGACCAGGGGTAGTAAAATAAGTACTATGTACAAGGGTAGGTAGGTCATCGAGTGTGCAGTTATGTAGGCTTGCGATGTGAGATCATTGGGGGGAATAGTCACACACACAGACACACACACACATACACACCTTCTTGCAGTATGCGGGTAAGGAAGAAGTGTTTACCATAAGCGCATCACGCATCGGCCAAGTCCAAAGTTTACAGCCACACAGCCAGCCAAGAGCACTGTGCAACTTTTTGACAGGTCATATATTTTTTATGAAGAGATAACGCTGTGATGCGCGTATGTTATTATCATACGCTACATAACTGTATCAGACTGTAATCTTTACGTTTGTTTGATCTCTTACCTCCTAGGGGCCAAGTGTTGGCGTTGAAATCATTCAAAAGTCCCGGCAACTGAACTGCTTTTCAGACTGCTCGACGACTGTCTCACTGGTGAGCAGTGTGACTCTCTGACATCTTTGTGTCTCTGTGTGTCCTCCTGTCCTGATGCCCAACTTTACTTCCGGTGTGTCCTTGTACTGCACAAGCAGTGCCCTATTAGACTATGGCAAAGTGCAACGCTTCCTGTGGTTGGCTCTCACTAAATCATTATGACTTTTATGAGCAATACAATTTGCCAGGGTGACATTCAGTCTCTGCATTCAGCGACACTTGAACATTGGCAAAAGCAGAAACAGACTGCCACCATGCAGGCCATACAATAACTTTCTACTTACATTGAACTGTTCCATCATCCACATCCTCTATTGACAATTACACCTATTCTGTGACAGCTGTGCTATGAAATCTATGACAGTGCATTTGTGACATACAAGACCCCCACCACTGTTCTCAGACCAGTCTTCCCCCTCAGGCGTTCCGCAGGTGCGGTGCTAACATGACTTTAGCCAAGCAGACCCTGGAACTGTGGCGGGGTACCATGAAGGAGGTCGGGGGTAAATTTGGCACGGGGGTCCTCTCCTACTTCAAGTTCCTAAAATGGCTGCTGATGTTCAACATCTTCTCCTTCCTGGTCAACTTTGGTTTCATCACCATCCCCAGCTCATCTATCACCCCACACCAGACATCCCCGCTGGGGTCAGCTTCAAAGGGCTAGAGATACTGACCGGAGCGGTTTGTTGTTGTTAACTATTCACGCTACTTCTGGTAGAGGCTTTTGAGTGAATCATTCCATAGCAGCATACGCTACGAATCTGATCAACATATTTGTTATACGACACCCGTACTGTAAAGTCAGCATACAGTGAACAGTTACTGTGTGGTAAAAATGTTTTATTTTGATGTATCTATTTTCCCACAGGGTTATTTCAGCCACACAGTGATGTATTATGGCGGCTACAGTAATAAAACACAAGGGACAGGGGGCGGTCTGAGTACAACATGCAGCTGGCCTACTTCTTCACCATAGCAGCCTACATGGTGTTGTGTGGAGCCGCCCTCATCTACAGGTCAGTATGGGATGAGACTGCACAGTGATCATGTAACAGTAACATTGTATTGACCACTATTAACTCTGCTTTGGACTGTCATTTATGTCATGCATGGTTTGGTTTCCACGTGCTTCTCCATCGGTTTCAAGTGCCAGTAAATCATTTATCAAAGCCAGTTGATCTCACATGTATGATGTCAATCAAATCCACAATGACATTCACATCATACCTTTATATATTTATTGAACCTTTCCTTCATGTTGTAATAGTGCAGTAAAGGGACCCCTGTTCTCTCTCTTTCTCTCTGTCTCTCTCATTTCGATTCAAGGGGCTTTATTGGCATGGGAAACATATGTTAACATTGCCAAAGCAAGTGAAGTAGATAATATACAAAAGTGAAATAAACAAAAAAAAATAACAGTAAACATTACACTCACAGAAGTTCCAAAAGAATGAAGACATCACAAATGTCATATTATATATTATATATATATATATATATATATATATATATATATATATATATATAGTGTTGTAGCGATATGTAAATGGTTAAAGTACAAAAGGGAAAATAAATAAAAAATAATACATCAAATATGGGTTGTATTTACAAGTGTACGACTCTGCTGTTAATGATAATGCAGAGGAGGTTCCCAAGGTTGCTGTTGACACATGCCACGGTAGTTATTGGGGTCAAATTTGTCTCCACTTTTGTGGATTGGGGTGATCAGTCTCTCTCTTGGTCTCTCGGGCTCTGTCTGTCTCTCTGTCTTTGTCTATCTCTCTCTTTCTGTATGTCTGTCCGTCTGTCTGTCTGTCCGTCTGTCCGTCTGTCTGTCTGTCTCTGTCTCTCCCTCAAAATTCAATTCAAGGGCTATATTGGCATGGGAAGCACATGTTAACATTGCCAAAGCAAGTGAAATAAATAACAAACAAAACTGAAATAAACAATAGTATTTAATTTTATAATTTTTATTTCATCTTTATTTAACCATGCAGGCTAGTTGAGAACAAGTTCTCATTTGCAACTGGCCAAGATAAAGCAAAGCAGTTCGACACATACAACAACACAGAGTTACATATGGAATAAAGAAACATACAATCAATAATACAGTAGAAAAATATACAGCATGTGCAAATGAGGTAGGATAGGAGAGTTAAGGCAATAAATAGGCCATGGTGGCAAAGTAATTACAATATAGCAATTAAACACTGAAATGGTAGGATGTGCAGAAGATGAATGTGCAAGTAGGGATACTGGGGTGCAAAGTAGCTAGATAAATAAATAAATACAGTATGGGGATGAGGTAGTTTGGATGGGCTATTTACAGATGAGCTATATACAGGTGCAGTGATCTGTGAGCTGTTCTGACAGCTGGTGCTTATAGCTAGTGAGGGAGGTAAGAGTCTCCAGCTTCAGAGATTTTTGCAGTTCGTTCCAGTCATTGGCAGAGGGAACTGGAAGGAGAGGTGGCCAAAGGAAGAATTGGCTTTGGGGTGACCAGTGAGATATACCTGCTGGAGCGCATGCTATGGGTGGGTGCTGCTATGGTGACCAGTGAGCTGAGATTGGCGGGAGGCTGCTCTGCACCAGAGACTTGTAGATGACCTGGAGCCAGTGGGGTTTGGCGACGAGTATGAGCGAGTGCCAGCCAACGAGAGCGTACAGGTCGCAGTGGTGGGTGGTATAAGGGGCTTTGGTGACAAAGCGGATGGCACTGTGATAGACTGCATCCAATTTGTTGAATATAGTGTTGGAGGCTATTTTGTAAATTACATCGCCGAAGTCGAGGATCGGCAGGATGGTCAGTTTTACAAGGGTATGTTTGGCAGAATGAGAAGGATGCTTTGTTGTGAAATAGGAAGCTGATTCTAGATTTAATTTTGGATTGGAGATGTTTAATGTGAGTCTGAAAGGAATGTTTTACAGTCTAACCAGACACCTAGGTATTTGTAGTTGTCCACATATTTTAATAATATGCATATCTTATATTCTTTGCATAGTAGCAGGAAGTTGAAATTGGGCACGCTATTTATCCAAAGTAAAAATGCTGCCCCCTTTACCTTAAGAAGTTAACTTGGCTTTCAAAGACCTTAGAAAGGAAGGGTAGAATAGATATAGGTCTGTAGCAGTTTGGGTCAGAGTGTCTCCCCTTTTGAAAAGCTTTCCAATCTATGGGAATCTCAGATGATACGAAAGAGAGGTTGAACAGGCTAGTAATAGGGGTTGCAACAATTTAGGCAGATCATTTTAGAAAGAGAGGGTCCAGATTGTCTAGCCGGCTGATTTGTAGGGGTCCAGATTTTGCAGCTCATTCAGAACATCAGCTATCTGGATTTGGGTAAAGGAGAAGTAGGAGAGGTTTGGGCGAGTTGCTGTGGGGAGCGCAGGTTGCTGACCGGGGTAGGGGTGCAGCCAGGTGGAAAGCATAGCCAGCCGTAGAAAAATGCTTATTGAAATTCTCAGTTATAGTGGATTTATCGGTGGTGACAGTGTTTCTGGCTCCTAGGTAGTGGGCAGCTGGGAGGAGGTGCTCGTATTCTCCATGGACTTTACAGTGTCCCAGAACTTTTGAGTTTGTACTCACGGCATGCAAATTTCTGTTTGAAAATGTAGCCTTAGCTTCCCTAACTGCCTGTGTATATTGTTTCTAACTTCCTAAACAGTTTGCATATCACGGGGCTATTCGATGCTAATGCAGAACGCCACAGGATGTTTTGTGCTGGTCAAGGGCATACAGGTCTGGAAGGTGAACCAAGCGGGCTATATCTATTCCTTGTTCTACATTTTGAATGGAGCATGCTTATTTAATATGGTAGAGGAGGCACTTTTAAAGAATAACCAGGCATCCTCTACTGACAGGATGAGGTCAATATCATTCCAGGATACCCCGGCCAGGTCAATTAGAAAAGCCTGTTCGCAGAAGTGTTTTAGGGGAGCGTTTGACAGTGATGAGGGTGGTCGTTTGACTGCAGACCCATTACGGATGCAGGCAATGAGGCAGTGACGCTGAGATCTTGGTTGAAAACAGCAGAGGTATATTTGGAGGGCGAGTTAGTTAGGTTGATATCTATGAGGATGCCCGTGTTTACGGATTTGGGGTTGAGATTGCATCGTCTGTTTGTCTTTTGGGCGGTAAGCAAATTGGAGTGGGTCTAGGGTGTCAGGTAGGGTGGAGTGATGTGGTCCTTGACTGACTAGTCTCTCAAAGCACTTCATGATGACGACGAAGTGAGTGCTACGGGGCGGTAGTCGTTTAGCTCAGTTACCTTAGCTTTCTTGGGAACAGGAACAATGGTGGCCCTCTTGAAGCATGTGGGAACAGCAGACTGGGATAGGGATTGATTGAATATGTCCATAGCCACACCTGGTCTGCGCATGCTCTGAGTGCGCGGCTGGGGATGCCGTCTGGGCCTGCAGCCTTACGAGGTTGACACGTTTAAATGTTTTCCTCACGTCGGCTGCAGTGAAGGAGAGTCCGCATGTTTGGTTGTGGGCCGTGTCAGTGGCACTGTATTGTCCCTCAGCGGGCGAAGTTATTTAGTCTGCCTGGGAGCAAGACATCCTGGTCGTGGTAGGGCTGGTTTTCTTTTTGTAATCAGTTGACTGTAGACCCTGCCACATACCTCTTGTGTCTGAGCCGTTGAATTGAGATTCACTTTGTCTCTATGCTGACGCTTAGCTTGTTTGATTCCTTGCGGAGGAATAGTTACACTGTTTGTATTCGGTCATGTTTCCGGTCACCTTGCCCTGATTAAAAGCAGTGGTTCGGGCTTTCAGTTTCACGCGAATGCTGCCATCAATCCACGGTTTCTGGTTTGGGAATGTTTTAATCGTTGCTATGGGAACAACATCTTCAACGCACGTTCTAATGAACTCGCACACCGAATCAGCGTATTCGTCAATGTTGTTGTCTGGCGCTAATACGAAACATATCCCAGTCCACGTGATGGAAGCAGTCTTGGAGTGTGGAATAAGATTGGTCGGACCAGCGTTGAACAGACCTCAGCGCGGGAGCTTCTTGTTTTAGTTTCTGTCTGTAGGCAGGGATCAACAAAATGGAGTCGTGGTCAGCTTTTCCGAAAGGAGGGCAGGGCAGGGCCTTATTTGCGTCGCGGAAGTTAGAATAGCAGTGATCCAAGGTTTTTCCAGCCCTGGTTGCGCAATCGATATGCTGATCAAATTTAGGGAGTCTTGTTTTCAGATTAGCCTTGTTAAAATCCCCAGCTACAATGAATGCAGCCTCAGGATAAATGGATTCCAGTTTGCAAAGAGTCAAATAAAGTCAACCTGGGTTGCGGTTAGCTAGCTGCCATGATCCAGATGAAAGGGTTCAGAGTTTGCGGTAGGAATCCGGGGATATGGAGAGAAAAATAGGTCCGGTATGCTCGGGTTTGAAACACGTTGTACAAACTGGCTAGAGCTTTCCGAACTAAAGGTTAGCTGACTGATAGCTGGTAGCTAGTTAGCTAGCTAGCTTAAGTTGAGGAATTCCAGTTTGGAGGTAAATAGAAAGACTTTTTAAAAAACAGATCCACACGACATTGGGTGAGGCGGGTTGCAGCAGATTATTTTGAAGTTGAGGTTTAGGAAAATATTAAAAAGAATGCGAAGATAAATATATAAAAATATATATACATGGGACGAGACAAGACAAAGATGTCTGACTGCTACGTCATCTTGGATTCAAAATGAACAGTAAACATTACACTCACATAAGTTCAAAGAATAAAGACATTTCCAAATGTCATATTATGTCTATATACAGTGTTGCTTGATGTTAAAGTACAAGGGAAAATAAATAGCCAAAAATAAAAATGTGTGTAGCAGACCCTCATGCCACATTGAGTCAAGGCTTTTTCAATCAACAAAGCATGAAGACTTTGCAACTGTTTTGGTTTGTTTGTCAATTAGGGTGTGCAGAGTGAATACGTTAGTCTGTCTGTAAAAAATGTGGTACAAAGCCAATTTGACATTTGCTCAGTACATTGTTTTCACTGAGGAAATGTATGGAATCTACTGTTGTGTCACAATGCAGGAAGTTTCCCCAAGGTTGCTGTTGACTCATATCCCACGGTAGTTATTGGGGTCAAATTTGTCTCCACTTTTGTGGATTACCTCCCCTCTCTCTCTCTCTGCAGCATGGCCAGCTCGTTCAGGAAGAAGTATGTCCTTGCAGACTCAGGCTTGGGTGGAGCCTGGCGGCTCCTGTGTAGCTGGGACTTCAGTGTGACTAGAGGAAAGCCGTACGACAGCAGAACAATCTGGCATCAACTCAAGAGTCACACTTTCACTGTAATCTCGGAAACCAGAACCAAATCTTGTGTGAGCTGGCCAGTTATCAGGCTTTTACAAGCGACTAATGTCACTGTTTTTGATAAACTATTGCTGTAGCTTTGTTGACCTCATGGCCATCTTATTACTGTAGCTTTGTTGACATCATGGCCATATCATTACTGTAGCTTTGTTGACCTCATGGCCATATCATAACTGTAGCTTTGTTACAAGAAAGAATATAATATCGCTGAACAAATCCACATTTGCGAGACTAGATAAATGCCCAGTACTTGTGACTCAGTACTTATCTGCTCTTCCATACATAGAATACTCTGCACTCTGACTTGTTAGGGGCTCAAATAGAAGGATCTCTCTCAGATAACCAACTGTGAAATAACTTCCATTCCTCCAGGTCCTTATCAGAAAAGTTGTCAGGTGGCCCTGCTACCTCTGACAGAGAGGCTGAAGCACTATGGGGTCTTCCTGGAGTACCTGGCTCCCTCTCACGGGCATGGCCTTGGGCTGTGGCGCCAGTGTCTACTTCCTGTGTCAATATGACACATGGGTATGATACATTTTATTAACTTTCATATAACCAGGAAGTCCCATTGAGGTCAGAAGAACTCTTTTGCCAAGGGAGACCTTACGTAAACGTTCTGACACGATGACACGTGGCTTTCCTGATGAAGCTTGTGGTAATCAGTCCGGGGATCAGCTGACCCTGATCCATCTAAGTACCAATGAGACCAGGTGGTGATTACTTTGAATCAGGTGTGTTAGTGCTGGGCTAAAACAAATGCCTGCACACTGTGTAGCTCTGGGACCAGTGTCGATGACTATTGTATCAGACATACCCTTGTGTACAGTAATTCAAAGTGTGTCATAGTGTCTGTGTGTACCTGAGCATTTCTGAATCATATAGCATCAATACAATACTACTTTCCTGGCAGTACAGGGTGTGGTCTTTATAATGGTGTTAGTAGGACATCATTGCTACACTTCCACCAAATTATTATTCTATCGTTTTTTCAATTTAACCTTCATTTAACCTTCATTTAACTAGGCAAGTCAGTTAAACACTAAATCTTATTTACAATGACGGCCTACACCTGCCAAACCCGGACGAAGCTGGGCCAATTGTGTGCTGCCCTATGGGACTCCCAATCACAGCCGGTTGTGATACAACCTGGATTTGAACCAAGGTGCCTGTAGTGACATCTTTAACACTGAGATGCAGTGCCTTAGACCGCTGCGCCACTCGGGAGCACCTAAGACATACCCTACACCATTGTGTCACCACTGATTTATTGTTAATGGAAGCTCAAGTGTTTGTGTTTCCATCAGGAGTGTGACGATAAAGACTTGGGGAGAACAGAATCAACAACATCTGCATCATCAAGACTGTTGCTTTGTGACAAGGTGTTAAAGTCCACAGTCCACAGTTAGCCATTGTTGTGTAAATGCCAGCTGAAAAGTACCCAGGGCCTTTGGCTCCAAGTCAGAGCAGGTCAGCCGTAGCCATGGCCCAGTGAGATATGGGTGCCGACCCTCGTAGATGGAAACAGAAAAATCTGAGCCTTTTGTGTAAAACACCGGGGTAAATCTCAAATGGAAACGGGACACTTTATCTTGCTAAAGCTGTGATTGATTATGTCCTGACTTCGGTGTCTTATCTTTTCTCCAGGCTGGTTGCTTCTAGGCACTGATCTATGAACAGCTCACCCTCTCCAAAGCCTCTTTTTAACATGGGGGAAACACAAACCTGTCGTTAGATCAGAACAAACTGACCTACTATGGTATCTTTCCAGCGGACGAGGCAGTCAGGGGACACAGCTTCCGGCTCTCTCCTGGAGGAGGCCGCTACTCTCCTCCTCCCCTTCGTGGTGTCCCTGATCAATCTGGTCGTCCCTCTCTTCTACTCTCTGTTCAAAAAGATAGAGCACTACTCCAACCCTCGCATGCAGGTCTATGCCATCATAGTCAGGTTAGAGATGGATACAAAACACATTTAAAAATACATACGCTACCGGTCAAAAGTTTAGATACACCCACTCATTCAAGTCTTTTTCTTTATTATATATTTTCTATATTTTGATTGGTTTAACACATTTTTTTGTTACTACATGATTCCATATGTGTTCTTTCATAGTTTTGATGTCTTCACTGTTATTCTACAATGTAGTTTAATAGTACAAATAAAGAAAAACCCTGGAATGAGTAGGTGTGTCCAAACTTTAGACTGGTACTGTATATTGAAATGGATTGATCAAAACTATTTGCTCAATGATCAATTGAAAGCAATGGATGAATTAAATATTACAGTAATGTGTCAATTCTAAATATGCTTAATAAAATATCAGAAAAAAACAGAAAGGTCATATACTGTACAAGGTTTTAGAAGACTGATGTTTTGAATGCCCTTTTCCTTTTTAGAAATGTCATTCTCAAGATGTCCATTCTGGGTATTCTCTGCTACTACTGGATGAAGGATGTGGCCAATACATTTTCAGTAAGTCCTTTTAAACCAAATCACATGCATGCTTTCAAAAATGTTTTTGATTGTCACTGATATGCACTGTGTGTTCATTCACCACTGTGATTCCAATCGTTGGTCTTAGTGCTGGGAGTCCATCGTAGGACAAGCCTTGTACAGACTGGTTATTATGGACTTCCTCTTCATAATGTTAGGATCCTTCTTTGGAGAGTTCCTGAGCAAGTGAGTGGCATTTTCCAAACACATTTTCCCATAACGTGTTCACTTAAAGCTAAACATGCTACAGTATGCAGTAGAATTCTATACTATAACTCATCTTTCTGTTTGGAGGGAAGGTTTCATTGAAAAATGCTCTTCTGTAACTCCTTAGTTCTTTTCTCCACCAGTGTCATTGGGACTAAATGCATACAGAGCCTGGGAGTTCCAGAGTTTGACGTTGCCAGGAATGTCCTTGACCTGATCTATGCACAGACCCTGGCATGGTATTTCATTACACTGTACTCTACTGTACTCTACTGTACTGTGCTCTACTGTACTGTACTCTATTGTACTGTGCTCTACTGTACTCTACTGTACTGTACTCTACTGTACTGTACTGTACTCGACTGTACTGTGCTCTACTGTACTCTACTGTACTCTACTCTACTGTACTCTACTCTACTGTACTGTGCTCTACTGTACTCTACTGTACTCTACTGTACTGTGCTCTACTCTACTGTACTCTACTCTACTGTACTGTGCTCTATTGTGCTCTACTGTACTCTACTGTACTGTGCTCTACTGTACTGTACTCTACTGTACTCTACTGTACTCTACTCTACTGTACTGTGCTCTACTGTACTCTACTGTACTCTACTGTACTGTACTGTGCTCTACTGTGCTCTACTCTACTGTACTCTACTGTACTCTACTCTACTGTACTGTGCTCTACTGTACTGTACTCTACTGTACTGTGCTCTACTGTATTGTACTGTGCTCTACTGTACTCTACTGTACTGTACTCTACTGTACTGTGCTCTACTGTACTCTACTGTACTGTGCTCTACTGTACTCTACTGTACTGTACTCTACTGGACTGTACTGTAATGTACTGTACTGTACTCTACTCTACTGTACTGTACTCTACTGTACTCTACTGGACTGTACTGTACTCTACTGTACTGTGCTCTACTGTACTCTACTGTACTGTACTCGACTGGACCCTACTGTACTGTACTCTACTTTACTGTACTCTACTGGACTGTACTGGAATCTACTGTACTGTACTGTACTCGACTGTACTGTGCTCTACTGTACTCTACCATACTGTACTGTGTTCTAATGTACTCTACTGTACTCTACTGTACTGTACTGTACTCTACTGTACTGTACTGCTGACTGTACTGTGCTCTACTGTACTCTACTGTACTCTACTCTACTGTACTCTACTGTACTCTACTCTACTCTACTGTACTGTGCTCTACTGTACTCTACTGTACTCTACTGTACTGTGCTCTACTGTACTCTACTGTACTGTACTCTACTGTACTGTGCTCTACTGTACTGTACTCTACTGTACTGTGCTCTACTGTACTGTACTCTACTGTACTCTACTGTACTGTGCTCTACTGTACTCTACTGTACTGTACTCTACTGTACTGTGCTCTACTGTACTCTACTGTACTGTGCTCTACTGTACTCTACTGTACTGTACTCTACTGTACTGTGCTGTACTGTAATCTACTCTACTGTACTCTACTCTACTGTACTGTACTCTACTGTACTCTACTGTACTGTACTCTACTGTACTGTGCTCTACTGTACTGTACTCTACTGTACTGTACTCGACTGGACCCTACTGTACTGTACTCTACTGGACTGTACTGGACTCTACTGTACTGTGCTCTACTGTACTCTACTGTACTCTACTGTACTGTGCTCTACTCTACTGTACTCTACTGTACTGTGCTCTACTGTACTGTACTCTGCTGTACTGTACTCTACTGTACTGTGCTCTACTGTACTGTACTCTACTGTACTGTGCTCTACTGTACTCTACTGTACTGTACTCTACTGTACTCTACTGTACTGTGCTCTACTGTACTCTACTGTACTGTGCTCTACTGTACTGTACTCTACTGTACTGTACTCTACTGTACTGTGCTCTACTGTACTGTACTCTACTGTACTCTGCTGTACTCTACTGTACTGTACTCTACTCTACTGTACTGTGCTCTACTGTACTCTACTGTACTCTACTGTACTGTGCTCTACTGTACTCTACTGTACTGTGCTCTACTGTGCTCTACTGTACTCTACTGTACTGCGCTCTACTGTACTGTACTGTACTCTACTGTACTCTACTGTACTCTACTGTGCTCTACTCTACTGTACTCTACTGTACTCTACTCTACTGTACTGTGCTCTATTGTACTGTACTCTACTGTACTGTGCTCTACTGTACTTCATTGTACTGTGCTCTCTACTGTACTCCCTACTGTACTGTACTCATTGTACTGTGCTCTACTGTACTCTACTGTACTGTGCTCTACTGTACTCTACTGTACTGTACCTCCTCTACTGTACTGTACTGTACTCTACTGGACTGTACTGTAATCTACTGTACTGTACTGTATTGTACTCTACTCTACTCTACTGTAATTGTACTCTACTGTATTTTTACTGACTGTACTGTACTCTACTGTACTGTGCTCTACTGTACTCTACTGTACTGTACTCGACTGGACCCTACTGTACTGTACTCTACTTTTACTGTACTCTACTGGACTGTACTGAATCTACTGTACTGTGCTCTACTGTACTCTACTGTACTCTCTACCATACTGTACTGTGTTCTAATGTACTCTACTCTACTGTACTCTACTGTGCTCTACTGTACTCTACTGTACTGTACTGTACTCACTGTACTGTACTGTACTGTACTGTACTGTACTCGACTGTACTGTGCTTCTCATTGTACTCTACTGTACTCTACTCTACTGTACTCTACTGTACTCTACTCTACTCTACTGTACTGTGCTCTACTGTACTCTACTGTACTCTACTGTACTGTGCTCTACTGTACTCTACTGTACTGTACTCTACTGTACTGTGCTCTACTGTACTGTACTCTACTGTACTGTGCTCTACTGTACTGTACTCTACTGTACTCTACTGTACTGTGCTCTACTGTACCTACAGTACTGTACTCTACTGTACTGTGCTCTACTGTGCTCTACTGTACTCTACTGTACTCTACTGTACTGTACTCTACTGTACTGTGTACTGTACTCTACTGTACTGTAATCTACTCTACTGTACTGTACTCTACTCTACTGTACTGTACTGTATTCTACTGTACTGTACCTACTGTACTGTACTCGACTGGACCCTACTGTACTGTACCTCTACTGACTGTACTGGACTCTACTGTACTGTGCTCTACTGTACTCTACTGTACTGTACTCGACTGGACCCTACTGTACTGTACTCTACTTTACTGTACTCTACTGGACTGTACTGGAATCTACTGTACTCTACTGTACTCTACCATACTGTACTGTGTTCTAATGTACTCTACTGTACTCTACTGTACTGTACTGTACTCTACTGTACTGTACTGTACTCGACTGTACTGTGCTCTACTGTACTCTACTGTACTCTACTGTACTCTACTCTACTCTACTGTACTGTGCTCTACTGTACTCTACTGTACTTTACTGTACTGTGCTCTACTGTACTCTACTGTACTGTACTCTACTGTACTGTGCTCTACTGTACTGTACTCTACTGTACTGTGCTCTACTGTACTGTACTCTACTGTACTCTACTGTACTGTGCTCTACTGTACTCTACTGTACTGTACTCTACTGTACTGTGCTCTACTGTACTCTACTGTACTGTGCTCTACTGTACTCTACTGTACTGTACTCTACTGTACTGTGCTGTACTGTAATCTACTCTACTGTACTCTACTCTACTGTACTGTACTCTACTGTACTCTACTGTACTGTACTCTACTGTACTGTGCTCTACTGTACTGTACTCTACTGTACTGTACTCGACTGGACCCTACTGTACTGTACTCTACTGGACTGTACTGGACTCTACTGTACTGTGCTCTACTGTACTCTACTGTACTCTACTGTACTGTGCTCTACTCTACTGTACTCTACTCTACTGTACTGTGTTCTACTGTACTCTACTGTACTGTGCTCTACTGTACTGTACTCTGCTGTACTGTACTCTACTGTACTGTGCTCTACTGTACTTTACTCTACTGTACTGTGCTCTACTGTACTCTACTGTACTGTACTCTACTGTACTGTACTCTACTGTACTGTGCTCTACTGTACTGTACTCTACTGTACTGTGCTCTACTGTACTGTACTCTACTGTACTGTACTCTACTGTACTCTGCTGTACTCTACTGTACTCTACTGTACTGTACTCTACTCTACTGTACTGTGCTCTACTGTACTCTACTGTACTGTGCTCTACTGTACTCTACTCTACTGTACTGTGCTCTACTGTGCTCTACTGTACTCTACTGTACTGCGCTCTACTGTACTCTACTGTACTCTACTGTACTCTACTGTGCTCTACTCTACTGTACTCTACTGTACTCTACTCTACTGTACTGTGCTCTATTGTACTGTACTCTACTGTACTGTGCTCTACTGTACTCTACTGTACTGTGCTCTACTGTACTCTACTGTACTGTACTCTACTGTACTGTGCTCTACTGTACTCTACTGTACTGTGCTCTACTGTACTCTACTGTACTGTACTCTACTGTACTGTACTGTACTCTACTGGACTGTACTGTAATCTACTGTACTGTACTGTATTGTACTCTACTCTACTCTACTGTACTGTACTCTACTGTACTCTACTGGACTGTACTGTACTCTACTGTACTGTGCTCTACTGTACTCTACTGTACTGTACTCGATTGACCCTACTGTACTGTACTTTCAATACTTTACTGTACTCTACTGGACTGTACTGGAATTCCATTGCATTGTGCTTCTACTGTACTTACTGTGACTTACCATACTGTACTGTGTTCTAATGTACTCTACTTACTGTACTCTACTGTGCTCTACTGTACTACCACTGTACTGTACTCTACTGTACTGTACTGTACTGTACTGTACTACTACTGTGCTCTACTGTACTCTACTGTACTCTACTCTACTGTACTCTCTGTACTCTACTTACTCTACTGTACTGTGCTCTACTGTACTTCTACTGTAATTTCATTGTATTGTGCTTCTACTGTATTGTACTTTCTACTGTATTGTACTCTATCACTACTGTGCTCTACTGTACTGTACTGTACTGTACTGAGCTCTACTGTACTCTACTGTACTCTACTGTACTGAGCTCTACTGTACTCTACTGTACTCTACTGTACTGAGCTCTACTGTACTCTACTGTACTGTACTGTACTGAGCTCTGTACTGTACTGTACTGTAGTGAGCTGTACTGTACTCTACTTGACTGTACTCTACTCTACTCTACTGTACTGTACTACTCTACTGTAATTGTACTCTACTGTACTCTACTCTACTGTACTCTACTGTACTGTACTCGACTGGACCCTACTGTACTGAGCTCTACTGCACTGTAATGTACTGTACTGTGTCTACTGTACTTCTACTGTACTCTACTGTACTGTGCTCTACTGTACTCTACTCTACAGCCTCGTTCTATCATAAATTTCACTGTACTGTGCTCTACTGTACTGAAATCTCTACTGTACTGTACTCTACTGTACTGTGCTCTACTGTACTGTACTCTACTGTACTGTGCTCTACTGTACTCTACTGTACTGTACTCTACTGTACTGTGCTCTACTGTACTGTACTCTACTGTACTGTGCTCTACTGTACTGTGCTCTACTGTACTGTACTCTACTGTACTGTGCTCTACTGTACTCTACTGTACTCTACTGTACTGTGCTGTACTGTACTGTACTGGACTGTACTGTAATCTACTGTACTCTACTCTACTGTACTCTACTGGACTGTACTGTACTCTACTGTACTGTGCTCTACTGTACTCTACTGTACTGTGCTCTACTGTACTCTACTGTACTGTACTCTACTGTACTGTGCTCTACTGTACTCTACTGTACTGTGCTCTACTGTACTCTACTGTACTGTACTCTACTGTACTGTGCTGTACTGTAATCTACTCTACTGTACTCTACTCTACTGTACTGTACTCTACTGTACTCTACTGTACTGTACTCTACTGTACTGTGCTCTACTGTACTGTACTCTACTGTACTGTACTCGACTGGACCCTACTGTACTGTACTCTACTGGACTGTACTGGACTCTACTGTACTGTGCTCTACTGTACTCTACTGTACTCTACTGTACTGTGCTCTACTCTACTGTACTCTACTGTACTGTGTTCTACTGTACTCTACTGTACTGTGCTCTACTGTACTGTACTCTGCTGTACTGTACTCTACTGTACTGTGCTCTACTGTACTTTACTCTACTGTACTGTGCTCTACTGTACTCTACTGTACTGTACTCTACTGTACTGTACTCTACTGTACTGTGCTCTACTGTACTGTACTCTACTGTACTGTGCTCTACTGTACTGTACTCTACTGTACTGTACTCTACTGTACTCTGCTGTACTCTACTGTACTCTACTGTACTGTACTCTACTCTACTGTACTGTGCTCTACTGTACTCTACTGTACTCTACTGTACTGTGCTCTACTGTACTCTACTCTACTGTACTGTGCTCTACTGTGCTCTACTGTACTCTACTGTACTGCGCTCTACTGTACTCTACTGTACTCTACTGTACTCTACTGTGCTCTACTCTACTGTACTCTACTGTACTCTACTCTACTGTACTGTGCTCTATTGTACTGTACTCTACTGTACTGTGCTCTACTGTACTCTACTGTACTGTGCTCTACTGTACTCTACTGTACTGTACTCTACTGTACTGTGCTCTACTGTACTCTACTGTACTGTGCTCTACTGTACTCTACTGTACTGTACTCTACTGTACTGTACTGTACTCTACTGGACTGTACTGTAATCTACTGTACTGTACTGTACTGTATTGTACTCTACTCTACTCTACTGTACTGTACTCTACTGTACTCTACTGGACTGTACTGTACTCTACTGTACTGTGCTCTACTGTACTCTACTGTACTGTACTCGACTGGACCCTACTGTACTGTACTCTACTTTACTGTACTCTACTGGACTGTACTGGAATCTACTGTACTGTGCTCTACTGTACTCTACTGTACTCTACCATACTGTACTGTGTTCTAATGTACTCTACTCTACTGTACTCTACTGTGCTCTACTGTACTCTACTGTACTGTACTGTACTCTACTGTACTGTACTGTACTGTACTGTACTCGACTGTACTGTGCTCTACTGTACTCTACTGTACTCTACTCTACTGTACTCTACTGTACTCTACTCTACTCTACTGTACTGTGCTCTACTGTACTCTACTGTACTCTACTGTACTGTGCTCTACTGTACTGTACTCTACTGTACTGTACTCTACTGTACTGTGCTCTACTGTACTGTACTCTACTGTACTGTGCTCTACTGTACTGTACTCTACTGTACTCTACTGTACTGTGCTCTACTGTACTCTACAGTACTGTACTCTACTGTACTGTGCTCTACTGTACTCTACTGTACTGTGCTCTACTGTACTCTACTGTACTGTACTCTACTGTACTGTGCTGTACTGTACTGTACTCTACTGGACTGTACTGTAATCTACTCTACTGTACTGTACTCTACTCTACTGTACTGTACTCTACTGTATTCTACTGTACTGTACTCTACTGTACTGTACTCGACTGGACCCTACTGTACTGTACTCTACTGGACTGTACTGGACTCTACTGTACTGTGCTCTACTGTACTCTACTGTACTCTACTGTACTGTGCTCTACTCTACTGTACTCTACTCTACTGTACTGTGTTCTACTGTACTCTACTGTACTGTGCTCTACTGTACTGTACTCTACTGTACTGTACTCTACTGTACTGTGCTCTACTGTACTGTACTCTACTGTACTGTGCTCTACTGTACTCTACTGTACTGTACTCTACTGTACTGTGCTCTACTGTACTGTACTCTACTGTACTGTGCTCTACTGTACTGTGCTCTACTGTACTGTACTCTACTGTACTGTGCTCTACTGTACTCTACTGTACTCTACTGTACTGTGCTGTACTGTACTGTACTGGACTGTACTGTAATCTACTGTACTGTACTCTACTCTACTGTACTCTACTGGACTGTACTGTACTCTACTGTACTGTGCTCTACTGTACTCTACTGTACTGTGCTCTACTGTACTCTACTGTACTGTACTGTGCTCTACTGTACTCTACTGTACTGTACTGTGCTGTACTGTACTCTACTAGACTGTACTGTAATCTACTCTACTGTACTGTACTGTACTCTACTCTACTGTAATGTACTCTACTGTACTCTACTGGACTGTACTGTACTCTACTGTACTGTGCTCTACTGTACTGTACTCTACTGTACTGTACTCGACTGGACCCTACTGTACTGTACTCTACTTGACTGTACTCTACTGGACTGTACTGGACTCTACTGTACTGTGCTCTACTGTACTCTACTGTACTCTACCATACTGTACTGTGTTCTAATGTACTCTACTGTACTGTGCTCTAATGTTCTCTACTCTACTCTACTGTACTGTGCTCTAATTTACTATACTCTACTGTACTCTACTGTACTGTGCTCTACTGTACTGTTCTCCACCGTACTGTACTGTGTTCTAATGTACTCCACTCTACTGTACTCTACTGTATTATGCTCTAATGTTCTCTACCCTACTCTACTGTACAGTGCTCTAATATACTCTACTCTACTGTAGAGTGCTCTAATGTACTCTACTCTACTGTACAGTACTCTAATGTACTCTACTGCACAGTGCTCTAATGTACTCTACTCTACTGTACTGTGCTCTAATTTACTATACTCTACTGTACTCTACTGTACTGTGCTCTAATTTACTATAATCTACTGTACTATACTCTACTGTACTGTGCTCTAATGTACTCTACTCTACTGTACTGTGCTCTAATTTACTCTACTCTACTCTACTGTGATCTAATGTACTCTACTGTACAGTGCTCTAATGACCTCTACTGTACAGTACTCTACTGTAGTGGACTCTACTGTACTCTACTCTAATGTACTGTACTGTGTTCTAATGTACTCTACTGTACTGAACTGTGCTGTCCTCGACTCTAATCTCTGTTCATCTATAGCTCCATCTATTTTCATAGTAAAACATAACACCACTGTGGATGAGATATGGTCAATTCTTATAACCATGTTTTTCTGTCTGCAGGATCGGAATCTACTTCTCTCCCCTCCTCCCAGTGATACAGATAATCAAGTTCTTCATCCTCTTCTACCTAAAGAAGGTAACCTGTTCAGTATGGTTCTTCTACCTAAAGAAGGTAACCTGTTCAGTACGGGTCTTCTACCTAAAGAAGGTAACCTGTTCAGTATGGTTCTTCTACCTAAAGAAGGTAACCTGTTCAGTACGGTTCTTCTACCTAAAGAAGGTAACCTGTTCAGTACGGGTCTTCTACCTAAAGAAGGTAACCTGTTCAGTATGGTTCTTCTACCTAAAGAAGGTAACCTGTTCAGTACGGTTCTTCTACCTAAAGAAGGTAACCTGTTCAGTACGGTTCTTCTACCTAAAGAAGGTAACCTGTTCAGTACGGTTCTTCTACCTAAAGAAGGTAACCTGTTCAGTACGGTTCTTCTACCTAAAGAAGGTAACCTGTTCAGTACGGTTCTTCTACCTAAAGAAGGTAACCTGTTCAGTACGGTTCTTCTACCTAAAGAAGGTAACCTGTTCATTACGGTAGATAAAATAGGCCCCTTAGCAGACACTTCTTATCCAAAGCAGTGAGTACATATTCAGTACAGTGAAAAAAGTATTTTATAGTACAGAGAGTGAGTACATTTTTAGTATGGCCATGTGACCCCTGCAGGAATTGCTAGCGCAGCACTCCATCCAACTGAGCCACACAGGACCATGGCTGACTCAGGTGACAGTAAGCTGAACCTTGGTGTTGATTCTCTGCCCTAGATACCATGCCATAGCAGAATGGGCCAGGCTCGTGTTACTCTCTTCTGAAGAGGGTGCTGAATGTTTCATGACACGCTTGAATGGCATAGAATTAGCTCTATTTATAGATGGTAGCGATGGTCACTGGGATTTTCCAATACAATGATGAAACATATATGAGTGTCCTGGAAATGAAAAGAGAGATGTTTTCCCTGTGGTACATACAGGGAAATCATTACATGTTCATCAACAAAACTACAAGTGGAAGGTGTCTGCAATAAAGAATTTAGTTGATCAAATACAATAACATGATACCTGTTAAAGGTCCCCAAAGCACACACATCCCTGGGTCACTCCTCTTTTCAGTTCGCTGCAGCCAGCGACTGGAACAAGCTGCAACAAACACTCCAACTGGACCGTTTTATCCATCTCTTCATTCAAAGACTCGATCATGGACACTCTTACTGACAGTTGTGGCTGCTTTGCGTGATGTAATGTTGTCTCTACCTTCTTGCTCTTTGTGCTGTTGTTCTGTGCCCAATAATGTGTGTAGCATGTTTTGTACTGCTACTATGTTTGCTGCTACCATGTTGTGTTGACATGTGTTGCTGCCTTGCTTTGTTGTTGTCTTTAGGTCTCTCTTTATGTAGTGTTGTGTTGTCTCTCTTGTTGTGATGTGTGTTTTGTCCTATATTTGTATATATTTTAAATTTTTAATCCCAGCCCCCGCAGGAGGCCTTTTGCCTTTTGGTAGGCCGTCATTGTAAATAACAATTAGTTCTTAACTGACTTGCCTAGTTAAATAAATGTGAAATAAAATACAAATAAATACCTCCCTGACAAATCAATAATGACTTTATTCCTGGATAATGTGCAGGTTAAATGTTACTCTCAGTTCTCCCTTATTGTCAAGGTCATTGTTTGTTCACCTGTTTCATCAAATCGTGCCGTTGCCAAGACACCAAATCTAGGCTCCCCCCTCTCTATCTCCCTCCCAGCTCTGTGTGCCCGGTCTATACTTTGTGTCCTCTCGGTCAGCCTGACCCAGAACTGCCAGCCCCCCAGGCGAGCCGGCAGGGCGGCTCAGATGCAAACCATCTTCATCGCTATCCTCTTCTTCCCTTCCTTGTGAGGGCTCTGTCCATGGTGGCCTACACCGTGTGGACGTAGGTGTATAAGCGGTCAGGGCAAGGCTAATCTAGGGACTTATGTTATGTTAAGGCTGTCGTGGGTGTAGATATATGGTGTGATTCAGATTCCATCGAGTTCTGGATAAATATGGCTTGTTCAGAAGAACTGGAGTCTGTCATTAATTGATAACAAGAGCTAAACTTGATTCAGATTTGGTTTAATTTTAGGGGCTGAGATAGTCCCGTGGAATCATGCTGTTTGATTAGCAGCTATTCAAAAGCATGACGCTATACTTAAACCTTCAGTAAGAAAGTTGAAAATGTGCTGAAAGTTGGATGATTGAAAGTTGGTTGACTTTGGCTCCATTTCTCTGACCTAAGCATTTCAATCTGCCATGTCTCCCCTGATGATCCCTCCCACAGTCGTGCCCCCTCAGACAAGTGTGGGCCCTTCAGGGCCTCCAACACCACCTTCAGTGCAATACAGATCCTGGATGGATGATTTGAACAGGGTGGATGCGTTTCAGTGGACTGTCTGGATCTACCAGCACGTCATCAGGAGTGAGATATTCTACTTCCTGGTCTCTCTCATCATCCTGTGAGTTCCTCTTTGTTCATGTTGAGGTGGTTATGTTGGGTTAAAGTTGTGTTTATGAAGGTAGCAAGTAGTTTTAAAGCACAGTCTTAAGGTAAAGTTTAAATGTAAATGTAAATGTAAAATGTAAATGTAAAGTGACAGTTGTCTTCAAAGCGTGATATAAGGCATATAAGTCGTAAGCTTAACTTGATCTGATTCTAAGTGATTGATCGTTTGAGCTGTTTGTCAAAAGACTGACTTGTACATTTTGCTAGTCACTCTTATCCATAGACTTACAGGAGCACTTAGGGTGAAGTGCCTTGCTCAAGGGCACATCGGCCGATTTTTCACCTAGTCAGCTTAGTGATTCAAACCAGCGACCTTTCGGTTACTGGCCCAATGCTCTTAACCGCTAGGCTACCTGCCTTGAAGCAGTATACCGAAGTCCTATCAAGCAATGCATTCAGATTTTATAGCGTTGTCTACCGGATCAAGCCATCCAAATACAATCTGGTGGCATTTTATGACATTAAATGCCTACTTTGCTCCCTTTCACCATACTGTAATACAAACTCACTGACTGACCTCCTTTTCCACAGTGTCTTCATTTACATCTTCAGGCAGATCACTCAGGGACGCCAGCTGCTTATCACTCTACTGAGACAGCAGATTGTTAATGTGAGTTCTGGTGAGCTGTCTGGTCCGACGTGTCTCGTCCATCAGAGCTGTTGTGTCCGAAGTGGTTGTGTCTACGTTATGATGTTGTTGAAGTGCCGGAGTAATATATTTACCTGATTTCATTTGAATGTGCAGTGTTGATGTTGTTCATTTGTTGTTTTTATGAATTGTATTGAATGTCTAGAACGTTGTCGCTCTCTCTTTCACTCTCTCTCTGGTTGTCTCTCTCTCTCTCTCTCTCTCTGTCTCGCTCCCTCTCTCTCTCTCTCTGGTTCTCTCTCTCTCTCTCTCTGGTCTCTCTCTCTCTCTCTCTCTCTCTCGCTCTCTCTCTCTCTCTCTCTGCTCTCTCTCTCTCTCTCTCTCTGGTCTCTCTCTCTCTCTCTCTCTCTCTCTCTCTCTCACTCCCTTTATTAGGAAGGGAAGGACAAGGCGTTCTTGTTGGAGAAGCTACAGACCCTTCAGAAATCCAAGCAGAATAAACAGAAAAATAAAAAACAGGTGAGAGGATCAAAGAGAAATGACCTTGAGACTATCTAACTTAACCTTGAGACTATCTAACTTAACCTTGAGACTATCTAACTTAACCTTGAGACTATCTAACTTAAGCTTGAGACTATCATATTTAACCTTGAGACTATCTAACTTAACCTTGAGACTATCTAACTTAACCTTGAGACTATCTAACTTAAGCTTGAGACTATCATATTTAACCTTGAGACTATCTAACTTAACCTTGAGACTATCTAACTTAACCTTGAGACTATCTAACTTAACCTTGAGACTATCTAACTTAAGCTTGAGACTATCATATTTAACCTTGAGACTATCTAACTTAACCTTGAGACTATCATATTTAACCTTGAGACTATCTAACTTAACCTTGAGACTATCATATTTAACCTTGAGACTATCTAACTTAACCTTGAGACTATCATATTTAACCTTGAGACTATCTAACTTAACCGTGAGACTATCTAACTTAACCTTGAGACTATCATATTTAACCTTGAGACTATCTAACTTAACCTTGAGATTATCATATTTAACTTTGAGACTATCGTATTTAACCTTGAGACTATCTAACTTAACCTTGAGACTATCATATTTAACCTTGAGACTATCTAACTTAACCTTGAGACTATCTAACTTAACCTTGAGACTATCATATTTAACCTTGAGACTATCGTATTTAACCTTGAGACTATCTAACTTAACCTTGAGACTATCTAACTTAACCTTGAGACTATCATATTTAACCTTGAGACTATCTAACTTAACCTTGAGACTATCTAACTTAACCTTGAGACTATCATATTTAACCTTGAGACTATCGTATTTAACCTTGAGACTATCTAATTTAACCGTGAGACTATTTAACTTAACCTTGAGACTATCGTATTTAACCTTGAGACTATCTAACTTAACCTTGAGACTATCTAACTTAACCTTGAGACTATCTAACTTAACCTTGAGACTATCGTATTTAACCTTGAGACTATCTCACTTAACCTTGAGACTATCTAACTTAACCTTGAGACTATCTAACTTAACCTTGAGACTATCTAACTTAACCTAGAGACTATCGAACTTAACCTTGAGACTATCTAATTTAACCTTGAGACTATCTAAATTAACCTTGAGACTATCTAATTTACAATAAATACCTAAACTCCAATGTTATTTCAAATGTCATACTTGAACTATGACCCTTTCTCTCAATCAGGTCAGGAAAAGACAGGAAAATGAATCCTCCTCTGGCATGCTCCAGGCTCTGATTGCCCGACAGCGGTTGGAGCAAGAGAATGGTGACAGCAGTAGCTCTTTCGGTGTGCCTATGCCTTCCGGCCACTCAGTCTCTACGACATCGAGTGCTATGATGCAGGCCATGCTAGCCAGGCAATACGCAGAGGACCAGGATGTAGTCAGTTATCGCGGGGTGCCATTTCCTGCAGACCAAACACCTGCGCCCTCCAGTGCACTGATACAGGCCATGCAAGCCAGGCAAAGGGCGGAGTCACAGAATGAGGACGAGTTTTACCGGGCGCCAGTTCAGTCACAGAACCCAGTAAACGCGTTACCCAGTGCGATGATACAGGTGATGCAAGCCAGGCAGAGGGCGGAGTCAGAGCAGGAAGAGGACCAGTTTTACCGGGCGTCAGTTCATTCAGAACACCCAGTGTCATCAACGTCCAGTGCGATGATGCAGGTCATGCAGGCCAGGCAGAGAGCAGAGGAGGAGGAGAGCGAGTTTTACCAGGCGCCTGCTTCTTCACAGCACCCAGATGCGTCAGGCACTGGTAGTGCTCTGATACAGGCCATGCTAGCCCGGCAACAGGTAGAGGAGGAGTACGGTGACAGATACTGAGCGTGACCGAGAACTGAACCACTTGGGGGGGGGGGGGGGGGGGGGAGATGGCAGACACAATTGAAATGTGACCAGCTGTAGAAAGCAGAGAAATATCAGAAGATTCTGACTGGCATTAAGAGAGGGCAGGACCACCTCTATGTAGACTGTTTCTATTGGACCATAAAAGAGTGTAGCCAATGGGGTGTGAAAAGATATATCTGATATATATTTATTCCCTTTTGATAAAAGAACACATTGTTTATGTACAAAAAATATTTTAATATTAATAATATTTGATATATTTGTGTACTGTATGAATACATGATATGTGCTTAGCCTGTAAAATACTGTCAATGAATGTTGTATAAATGTAGGAGTATTCTGATCCGTACTAAATTGTAAATACGATAAAATTGTATGGTACTGTATGTTGTTTTTTCCATGAACAGCACTGTCCTCTAGTGGTAGGGATTGAACCTGGTCTGGATGTTCATCAATGAATAGGTACTTGAGTAGACATCAAATATATACTTTGAGAATACATCCAAGTCACTTATTGTTCTCACAACAAAGCCAAAAAAACAGATAGAACATAAATGAAAGAAACTACAGCAAAATCTTTTCTGTACAAAATGGGAAACACTCTTGAGTTTGCAATGGGAAGACAACATTTGTTTATTGAGTTAATTCATTGCAGAATCCTTCATCCCTATAAGCATAAAGTACTTTAAATAGAATACACAGTCATTGGTCATAATGATACTCAAGTAACATTGGTGTCCAGTGGTCAGTTATCCGACACTGAGTAATGTATTAAACAGACCACTGGGCAACAAACAGCACACAACTTCAAAAGGAAAAATAATACACATCTTACAGTGATTTCACAGATCAAAAACCATTCTACTTTGTGACATGTATTTACATTCATATAGTTATATATATATAGTATTTACATTCATATGGTTACGTGTTATAGGCACGGTATGCGCTGTAAACACTTATAATATATTTCTTGAGTTGAATGCAGTTTGTCACCCCCCCTTCCTAATTCCATATTTAGTAAGGCTAATAGCATGCAAAACATCACATAAACAGTCCTATGATGTCCCAGGAAAAATCAGAGGGCATTCTAATATATCTTCAAGGGCATCCTTTGAACATACAAATAGATGATATGTACCCACTTGAATTCTTGAGAATATGACATTAATGCCTCATCAGCTTAGTTCAATTGTCTGACCAAAATAGAAGCGTGTTTTACTCCAACGTTTGTAAACAAAGTAAATGTAAACAAACACCCAACCTTCAAAACGTGGTTAAAACTATAATGTCGATATCATGGATATTCAGTCCTTACATCCATAGTTTCTGTCTCTTGAATTTTGAGAGTGATTACATTTCTCCAGCCCGTTCCTCAGCTTTAACTGAAACAGGAATGCTATTGTTATTGGTGTTCTGCCTTTTCATGTGTATAAGATCATCATGTGATCAGTTAAAAGGCTGTCTTTCTTTTCCATGACTATCAAATGCCTAGACTGGGAACAAGGGAGTGAATATCCTGGCTCAATTAAGGCAGCGATGAATTCAATCAGAACGGATTCAGTTGCTACAGAATCCCCAAAAGACCCAACACAGGTGACCGACCACAATTGGATAGCACTGACTTCATACAGTTACTTTCGACACATCCCGGTGGGCAAAACAAGTTGAAATGACGATGAAATAACATCAGCACAACCAGAAAATGGTTCAAAATGACATAACTGCGACATCATGTGAACCAGTTGTAACCAGTTTTTCCCCGCTGGGATCCCTCCCTTCAGCACTGGTCTTCCCCCAGAGTCTCTGATACGTCACTCGGGTCTAACGACGCGTCCGGTACGTGCGTCCTAATACCACTGCTATACGGCGTCTGTGTGTACACCTCTACGGTTTGGGATATGGAGCGCAGGGAGTGATCGCGGTAGTATCCCAACGCCTCCCTTGCCTGCTCCTTTCGGATGCTCTGCACAAAGGTCTTGCGTTTGTGTCGGAACTCGATGACAGTCTTGGTGTAGGAGTTGAGGGTAGTGACTGATGCACCCATGCAGCAGGTGAAGGATGCCCAGGCCATGCTGGAAAACAGGAAATGGAAAAGATGGAAGAGAGAGAAGTGAGGAAATAGGCACAACAGATAGAGGAGAGGAAAATGATGGGGACAGAGAGAGGAAAATGATGGGGACAGCGAGAGGAAAATGATGTGGACAGAGAGAGGAAAATGATGGGGACAGAGAGAGGAAAATGATGGGGACAGCGAGAGGAAAATGATGGGGACAGAGAGAGGAAAATGATGGGGACAGAGAGAGGAAAATGATGGGGACAGAGAGAGGAAAATGATGGGGACAGCGAGAGGAAAATGATGGGGACAGCGAGAGGAAAATGATGGGGACAGCGAGAGGAAAATGATGGGGACAGCGAGAGGAAAATGATGGGGACAGCGAGAAGAAAATGATGGGGACAGCGAGAGGAAAATGATGGGGACAGC
>NW_027039099.1:0-5000 GCF_034236695.1 Oncorhynchus nerka
CTCTCCCTGTCTGTCCCTCTGTCTGTCCCTCTTGTCCATGTCTCCAGGTGGAGTTTGAGCAGCTGTCAGAAAGCCTGGTTCAGCTGGAGAGGAAGTGTAAGACATCATGGGACAATCTAAAGGTGATGTCTAAACACGAGACCAAGGCCCTCCTGAAGAACAGGTTGACAGAGTTCCTTAAAGACTGTACAGAGAGGATTATTATCCTGAAGGTGGTTCACAGACGCATCATCAACAGGTGACTCACACACACACACACACACACACACACACACACACTGGACACACACACACACACACACTGGACACACACACACACACAGAGTTCCTTAAAGACTGTACAGAGAGGATTATTATCCTGAAGGTGGTTCACAGACGCATCATCAACAGGTGACTGACACACACACACACACACACACTGGACACACACACACACACACACAGGGCCCTAGACGTGGGGCCTTTCAGAGAAACCACATTTACTGAGACACATAAACAGAAGAGGAATTCTAGTTGAATGATGATGTAGGTCAGTGGCTTACATGACGGGAAATCATTCCATACTTCTAACTACAACATGAATATCCCCTTACCCTCCCTAAACCCTCTCTCCCTACCCCTCTCTCCCTACCCTCTCTCCCTACCCTCTCTCTACCCCTCTCTCTCTCTCCTACCCCTCTCTCTCTCTCCCTACCCCTCTCTCTCTCTCCCTACCCCTCTCTCCCCCTACCCTCTCTCCCCTACCCCCCTCTCCCTACCCCTCTCTCTCCCTACCTCCTCTCTCTCCCCTACCCCTCTCTCTCCCTACCCTCTCTCTCTCCCTACCCTCTCTCTCCCTACCCCTCTCTCTCTCCCTACCCCTCTCTCTCTCCCTACCCCTCTCTCTCTCCCTCTCCCCCTCTCTCTCCCTACCCCTCTCTCTCTCTCTCTCCCTGCCCCCTCTCTCTCCCCTCTCTCTCTCCCCTCTCTCTCTCCCTCTCTCTCTCTCCCTACCCCCTCTCTCTCTACCTCCCTCTCTCCCTCTCTCTCTCTACCCTCTCTCTCTCTCTCTCCCTACCCCTCTCTCTCTCCCCTACCCCTCTCTCTCTCCCTACCCCTCTCTCTCTCCCTACCCTCTCTCTCTCTCCCTACCCCTCTCTCCCTACTCCCTCTCTCCCTACCCCTCTCTCCCTACCCCTCTCTCCCTACCCCTCTCCCTACCCCCTCTCCCTCTCTCTCCCTACCTCTCTCCCTCTCTCTCCCTACCTCTCTCTCTTGCTCTCTCTCCCTACCCCTCTCTCTCTCCACCCCTCTCTCTCTCCCTACCCCTCTTCCTCTCTCCCTCTCCCTACCCCTCTCCCTCTCTCTCCCTCTCCCTACCCCTCCCTTCTCTCTCAGGTTCCATTCCTTCCTGCTGTACCTAGGTCAGCCATCCTACTCTGTTCGGGACACTAAGGTGACCCACTTCTGTAAGATTATCAGTGAGTTTTCTCTGGAGTACCGGACCACCAGGGAGAGGGTCCTGACCCAGAAACACAAGCGGGCTACCCACAGAGAACGCACCAAGACCAGGGGAAAGATGATCACTGAGGTGGGTCTGAGGTGTAGGTCTGGGGGTAGGGCTAGGTCTGGAGGTAGAGGGTAGGTCTGGGGGTAGAGGGTAGAGGGTAAGGCTAGGTCTGGGGTAGAGGGGTCTGGGGGTAAGAGGGGGTCTGGGGGTAGAGTCTGGGGGTAGAGGGTAGGTCTGGGGTAGAGGGGGTAGGTCTGGGGGTAGAGGGTAGGTCTGGGGGTAGAGGGTAGGTCTGGGGGTAGAGGGGGGTAGGTCTGGGGGTAGAGGGTAGGTCTGGGGGTAGAGGGTAGGTCTGGGGATGGGGGGGTAGGGCTAGGTCTGGGGGTGGGGGGGTAGGTCTGGGGTGGGTAGGGCTAGGTCTGGGGTAGAGGGTAGGGCTAGGTCTGGGGGTAGAGGGGGGTAGGTCTGGGGGTAGGGCTAGGTCTGGGGATAGAGGGGGTAGGGCTAGGTCTGGGGATAGAGGGTGGGGTAGGTCTGGGGGTAGAGGGTAGGGCTAGGTCTGGGGGCTAGGGTAGGGCTAGGTCTGGGGAGTAGGGGGGTAGGGAGGTCTGGGGGTAGGGAAGGGCTAGGTCTGGGGATAGAGGGGAGGGCTAGGTCTGGGGGCTAGGGCTGGGGGGGTAGGTCTGGGGGTAGAGGTAGGGCTAGGTTTGGGGGTAGAGGGTAGGGCTAGGTCTGGGGGTAGAGGGTAGGGCTAGGTCTGGGGTAGAGGGTAGGGCTAGTCTGGGGTAGAGGGTAGGCTAGGTCTGGGGGTAGAGGGTAGGGCTAGGTCTGGGGATAGAGGGTAGGGCTAGGTCTGGGGGTAGAGGGTAGGGCTAGGTCTGGGGGATAGAGGGTAGGGCTAGGTCTGGGGATAGAGGGGTAGGGCTAGGTCTGGGGGATAGAGGGTAGGGCTAGGTCTGGGGATAGAGGGTAGGGCTAGGTCTGGGATAGAGCTAGGCTGTGGGGGATAGGGCTGGGGGTAGGGTGTAGGGCTTAGAGAAGGGCTAGGTTTGGGGATATGGGTAGGGCTAGGTCTGGGGGTAGAGGGTAGGGCTAGGTCTGGGGGTAGAGGGTAGGGCTAGGTCTGGGGTAGAGGGTAGGGCTAGGTCTGGGGGTAGAGGGTAGGGCTAGGTCTGGGGGTAGAGTGGGTAGGGCTAGGTCTGGGGGTAGAGGGTAGGGCTAGGTCTGGGGGTAGAGGGTAGGGCTAGGTCTGGGGATAGAGCTAGGCTGTGGGGATAGGGCTGGGGGTAGGGTGTAGGGCTTAGAGAAGGGCTAGGTTTGGGGATAGTGGGTAGGGCTAGGTCTGGGGGTAGAGGGTAGGGCTAGGTCTGGGGGTAGAGGGTAGGGCTAGGTCTGGGGGTAGAGGGGTAGGGCTAGGTCTGGGGGTAGAGGGGTAGGGCTAGGTCTGGGGGTAGAGGGTAGGAGGGCTAGGTCTGGGGGTAGAGGGTAGGGCTAGCTCTGGGGGTAGAGGGTAGGGCTAGCTCTGGGGGTAGAGGGTAGGGCTAGGTCTGGGGGGTAGAGGGTAGGGCTAGGTCTGGGGATGGGAGCTAGGCTGTGGTGATAGGGCTGGGGGGTAGGGGTAGGGCTTAGAGAAGGGCTAGGTTTGGGTCTGGGGGGTAGAGCTAGGGTGTAGAGGCACCTATGGCTTTATTAAAACTACACTATGGCTTTATTAAACCTGGCTTTATTAAACCTGGCTTTATTAAACCACACTGGGGCTTTATTAAACCACACTATGGCTTTATTAAACCTGGCTTTATTAAACCTGGCTGGGGGGTTATTAAACCTGGCTTTATTAAACCTGGCTTTATTAAACCACACTATGGCTTTATTAAACCTGGCTTTGGGTTAAACCACACTATGGCTTTATTAAACCACACTGGCTTTATTAAACCTGGCTTTATTAAACCTGGCTTTATTAAACCTGGCTTTATTAAACCACACTATGGCTTTATTAAACCACACTGGCTTTATTAAACCTGGCTTTATTAAACCTGGCTTTATTAAACCTGGCTTTATTAAACCACACTATGGCTTTATTAAACCTGGCATTATTAAACCACACTGGGGGCTTCATTAAACCACACTATGGCTTTATTAAACCACCTGGCTTTATTAAACCTGGCTTTATTAACCACACTATGGCTTTATTAAACCACACTATGGCTTTATTAAACCTGGCTTTATTAAAACACTAGGGCTTTATTAAACCTGGCTTTATTAAACCTGGCTTTATTAAACCTGGCTTTATTAAACCACACTAGGGCTTCATTAAACCTGGCTTTATTAAACCTGGCTTTATTAAACCTGGCTTTATTAAACCTGGCTTCATTAAACCTGGCTTTATTAAACCTGGCTTTATTAAACCACACTATGGCTTTATTAAACCTGGCTTTATTAAACCTGGCTTTATTAAACCACACTATGGCTTTATTAAACCTGGCATTATTAAACCACACTAGGGCTTCATTAAACCTGGCTTTATTAAACTTGGCTTTATTAAACCACACTATGGCTTTATTAAACCTGGTTTTATTAAACCTGGCTTTATTAAACCACACTATGGCTTTATTAAAACCTGGCTTTATTAAACCTGGCTTTATTAAACCTGGCTTTATTAAACATGGCTTTATTAAACCACACTGGCTTTATTAAACCTGGCATTATTAAACCACACTAGGGCTTCATTAAACCTGGCTTTATTAAACTTGGCTTTATTAAACCACACTATAGGCTTTATTAAACCACACTGGCTTTATTAAACCTGGCTTTATTAAACCTGGCTTTATTAAACCACACTATGGCTTTATTAAACCTGGCTTTATTAAACCTGGCTTTTATTAAACCACACTATGGCTTTATTAAACCTGGCTTTATTAAACCTGGCTTTATTAAACCTGGCTTTATTAAACTTGGCTTTATTAAACCACACTATGGCTTTATTAAACCACACTATGGCTTTATTAAACCACACTGGCTTTATTAAACCTGGCTTTATTAAACCACACTATGGCTTTATTAAACCTGGTTTTAAACCTTAAACCTGGCTTTATTAAACCTGGCTTTATTAAACCTGGCTTTATTAAACCACACTGGCTTTATTAAACCTGGCTTTATTAAACTTAAACCACACTGGCTTTATTAAAACCTGGCTTTATTAAACCTGGCTTTATTAAACCACACTATGGCTTTATTAAACCACTGTAAACCTGGCTTTATTAAACCTGGCTTTATTAAACCACACTATGGCTTTATTAAACCACACTATGGCTTTATTAAACTTGGCTTTATTAAACCACACTATGGCTTTATTAAACCTGCCTTCACACATTGACATTTTCATTTAAAATGCAAAGTGGATTTCATTAAGTCATTCCTCTACATTTTACACCAGTGTCTGAAACCATGCTGCCTCTCCCCCTCCCCCTACCTCCCTCCTTCCCCCCTCCCTCTCTCCTCCTCCCTCCCTCCT
>NW_027039099.1:12500-47432 GCF_034236695.1 Oncorhynchus nerka
GATGAAGCTCGTACCAAGGGCCTGGATCTTAGAAAGTCCTGATTTGACAGAAAGAAGAGACAGTACATGTAGGAAGGACATGCTGGTGCTCACTACAGTAGCCCCGCCCCCGCCCCTCCCACAATGCTTTGGGCTTGTTCCTGTCTCACTACAGTAGCCCCGCCCCCGCCCTCCCACAATGCTTTGGGCTTGTTCCTTAGGGCCCCTCCCACAATGCTTTGGGCTTGTTCCTGTCTCACTACAGTAGCCCCGCCCCCGCCCCTCCCACAATGCTTTGGGCTTGTTCCTGTCTCACTACAGTAGCCCCGCCTCCGCCCCTCCCACAATGCTTTGGGCTTGTTCCTGTCTCACTACAGTAGCCCCCCGCCCTTCCCACAATGCTTTGGGCTTGTTCCTGTCTCACTACAGTAGCCCCGCCCCCGCCCCTCCCACAATGCTTTGGGCTTGTTCCTGTCTCACTACAGTAGCCCCGCCCCCGCCCCTCCCACAATGCTTTGGGCTTGTTCCTGTCTCACTACAGTAGCCCCGCCCCCGCCCCTCCCACAATGCTTTGGGCTTGTTCCTGTCTCACTACAAAAACAACCGTTCAAATGTTACAGGAAGTCTTGGGTTTTTTTCCCTCTAAATGGATGAGTCTCCGGACAGAAAACCTGACTGTGTTTCAGGATTGAAATATTCAGATGTTTTGGTGTCGTAAACATCCTGATGTATCGTATTGAAGAGATATAAACAGTGTGATGGACATTTAACTGAACATTAAGGACAATAGCAAGGAAAACGCTGTCATGACTTCACTATTTCTGATCACGTGTTCACTACCGGGAGTTGAATTGAGTACCGGTGTCTGTAGCTGTGTGTGTATACCGGTGTGTGTAGCGGTGTGTGTATACCGGTGTGTGTATACCGGTGTGGGTATACTGGTGTGGGTACCTGTGTGTCTACCTGTGTGTCTACCTGTGTGTCTACCTGTGTGTCTACCTGTGTGGTACCTGTGTGTGTACCTTTGTGTGTACCTGTGTGTCTACCTGTGTGTGTACCTGTGTGTGTACCTGTGTGTATAGAGGTGTGTATACCTGTGTGTATTGAGGTGTGTATACCTGTGTGTATTGAGGTGTGTATACCTGTGTGTATTGAGGTGTGTATACCTGTGTGTATTGAGGTGTGTATACCTGTGTGTCTACCTGTGTGTATTGAGGTGTGTATACCTGTGTGTATACCTGTGTGTATTGAGGTGTGTATACCTGTGTGTGTACCTGTGTGTATTGAGTTGTGTATTGAGGTGTGTATACCTGTGTGTCTACCTGTGTGTATTGAGTTGTTAATACCTGTGTGTATATGAAGTATGTTTGTTCTAGGTGAAGCGTACTGCATGTTGTTTACACATTCACTATTTCCTGTAGATATATGTACTCCACGGTTGTGTCCCAAATCACACCCTATTCCCTATATACAGTAGTTCCACGGTTCTGTCCCAAATCACACCCTATTCCCTATATACAGTAGTTCCACGGCTGTGTCCCAAATCACACCCTATTCCCTATATACAGTAGTTCTACGGCTTTGTCCCAAATCACACCCTATTCCCTATATACAGTAGTTCCACGGCTGTGTCCCAAATCACACCCTATTCCCTACACTGCTGTGTCCCAAATCACACCCTATTCCCTATATACAGTAGTTCTACGGCTCTGTCCCAAATCACACCCTATTCCCTATATACAGTAGTTCTACGGCTTTGTCCCAAATCACACCCTATTCCCTATATACAGTAGTTCTACGGCTGTGTCCCAAATCACACCCTATTCCCTATATACAGTAGTTCTACGGCTTTGTCCCAAATCACACCCTATTCCCTATATACAGTAGTTCTACGGCTGTGTCCCAAATCACACCCTATTCCCTATATACAGTAGTTCTACGGCTGTGTCCCAAATCACACCCTATTCCCTATATACAGTAGTTCTACGGCTGTGTCCCAAATCACACCCTATTCCCTATATACAGTAGTTCTACGGCTTTGTCCCAAATCACACCCTATTCCCTATATACAGTAGTTCCACGCCAGTGTCCCAAATCACACCCTATTCCCTATATACAGTAGTTCCACGCCAGTGTCCCAAATCACACCCTATTCCCTATATACAGTAGTTCCACGGCTCTGTCCCAAATCACACCCTATTCCCTATATACAGTAGTTCCACGACAGTGTCCCATATCGCACCCTATTCCCTATATACAGTAGTACACTACTTTTGACTAGAGCCCACATTAAACCCCTCTTCCTCCTCTTCTTCCTCTCTGAATGTTTTCTCCTTATTAAACCCTCTTCCTCCTCTTCCTCCTCTCTGAATGTTTTCTCCTTATTAAACCCTCTTCCTCCTCTCTGAATGTTTTCTCCTTATTAAACCCTCTTCCTCCTCTTCTTCCTCTCTGAATGTTTTCTCCTTATTAAACCCCTCTTCCTCCTCTCTGAATGTTTTCTCCTTATTAAACCCCTCTTCCTCCTCTTCTTCCTCTCTGAATGTTTTCTCCTTATTAAACCCTCTTCCTCCTCTTCTTCCTCTCTGAATGTTTTCTCCTTATTAAACCCTCTTCCTCCTCTCTGAATGTTTTCTCCTTATTAAACCCTCTTCCTCCTCTTCCTCCTCTCTGAATGTTTTCTCCTTATTAAACCCTCTTCCTCCTCTTCCTCCTCTCTGAATGTTTTCTCCTTATTAAACCCTCTTCCTCCTCTCTGAATGTTTTCTCCTTATTAAACCCTCTTCCTCCTCTTCTTCCTCTCTGAATGTTTTCTCCTTATTAAACCCTCTTCCTCCTCTTCCTCCTCTCTGAATGTTTTCTCCTTATTAAACCCTCTTCCTCCTCTTCTTCCTCTCTGAATGTTTTTTCCTTATTAAACCTCTTCCTCCTCTTCTTCCTCTCTGAATGTTTTCTCCTTATTAAACCCCTCTTCCTCCTCTCTGAATGTTTTCTCCTTATTAACCCCCTCTTCCTCCTCTCTGAATGTTTTCTCCTTATTAAACCCTCTTCCTCCTCTTCCTCCTCTCTGAATGTTTTCTCCTTATTAAACCCTCTTCCTCCTCTCTGAATGTTTTCTCCTTATTAAACCCTCTTCCTCCTCTCTGAATGTTTTCTCCTTATTAAACCCTCTTCCTCCTCTCTGAATGTTTTCTCCTTATTAACCCCCTCTTCCTCCTCTCTGAATGTTTTCTCCTTATTAAACCCTCTTCCTCCTCTTCTTCCTCTCTGAATGTTTTCTCCTTATTAAACCCTCTTCCTCCTCTCTGAATGTTTTCTCCTTATTAAACCCTCTTCCTCCTCTTCCTCCTCTCTGAATGTTTTCTCCTTATTAAACCCTCTTCCTCCTCTCTGAATGTTTTCTCCTTATTAAACCCTCTTCCTCCTCTCTGAATGTTTTCTCCTTATTAAACCCCCTCTTCCTCCTCTTCCTCCTCTCTGAATGTTTTCTCCTTATTAAAACCCTGTTTGAAATGTATTTGAACCTTCTGGTAAAGATAACCTGTTCTTGTACGACACAGTGTTCTGCCTGCTGTTACAATGTTTTTAAATAGAGAATTAAAGTGGACTTTCTATTGTTGCGATCTAAGCTGAGGACACGATGGCCGTGTTATGGAACCATGTGTGTGTCTGTGTGGACACAGGAGCGACGGCAAACTGTAACTAAATGCTCAAATGGTTGTAATAATGCCTAATTGAGATCTTATTTTAATAGTGTTTTATCGTGTTTCCCAACTGAATAAAAAAAAACATCTTCAAGCAAACCGTCTACTGTACCAATGTTATTCTTTCACTGCGATTGTGTTGAGTTACATTGCCTTGTGGTTCTAGTAGTAAACTCTCTCCAACTTTCACAGGATGCTATCGTCTTTCACAGGATGCTATCGTCTTTTACAGAATGCTACGCTCAAGAGTAGTTGTCTTTCACAGAATGCTACGGTCAGGAGTAGTGGTCTTTCACAGAATGCTACGGTCAGGAGTAGTGGTCTTTCTCAGAATGCTACGGTCAGGAGTAGTGGTCTTTCACAGAATGCTACGGTCAGGAGTAGTGGTCTTTCACAGAATGCTACGGTCAGGAGTAGTGGTCTTTCACAGAATGCTACGGTCAGGAGTAGTGGTCTTTCACAGAATGCTACGGTCAGGAGTAGTGGTCTTTCACAGAATGCTACGGTCAGGAGTAGTCATCTTTCACAGAATGATAGTCAGGAGTAGTCATCTTTCACAGAATGCTACGGTCAGGAGTAGTCATCTTTCATAGAATGATAGTCAGGGGTAGTCATCTTTCACAGAATGCTACGGTCAGGAGTAGTCATCTTTCACAGAATGATAGTCAGGAGTAGTCATCTTTCACAGAATGCTATGGTCAGGAGTAGTCATCTTTCACAGAATGATAGTCAGGAGTAGTCCTCTTTAAAAACAATACATTGTCAGCTCTTAGATCTGAACACTGCTGTGGCCAGTGCGCATGTAATGGCTCTTTAACGGGGCTCGGTCCTAGCGGTTCTTAGAGTTTGGGTCACGTGCCAAGATCGGCTATGCCAGCCGGTAGAGGCTCGACTGTGTTACCGCTAGCGTACCGCTTAATGAGAGAGTGAAAGAGAGAGAGAGAGAGGTGTTGTTGATATTGTAAACCGGTGACAGGTATCGTCCCTTACGTCGTGTCCTTCTTATCTTACCTCCGGTACTCCCCTTGATGGTGTGTATAAAAAGAGAATAGAAGATGACGCGAGGCTGAGTGAGTTTAACGGGAAGATGCTCCTCGTCAGTGTGCCTGTGCTCCTTCTGCTTTCGGTATTCGGTAAAGATGCGGCTGACCTCCCCGCGACAGACGCGTCGTTTCTTCCGGACCTGGGGCTGCGTAGCGGGGGACAACCCGGTCCGTCGCTACCCGCTTCTCCGACCACCTCTCTAGACCGCTTCCAGGTTCAGCCCCGGGAGGAGTATGCCTCGCCGGGTATTGCCTTGGCCCGGTCCGCCGAGGAACCGTCCGCGACCACGGAGGACGGCGGCGAGTCGCACCGCCACGGCGGGGGGTTTCAGATGGTGCAGTGGGAATGGAGCTATGTTCAGACGCCTTACATTATCGCTATATGGATCCTGGTGGCCAGCGTCGCGAAAATACGTAAGTGGGGGACATTTGACCCTATTATCTGAATGTACTGACATATAACCGAGTTACCAAGCAACCATTTGATCTTTGTGATATCCCGCAGTCTATAAAAGCTATTTTAGCAAACCTATAAATATGGCTATGACACATGCAGGGCTGTTTTAGTCTATTTGACAATCTTAAACTATTTTAAACGTAAAGTTCGTGGTAACAGGAATTTACCAGCGACACTAAAGAGAAGTCCTTCTAGATGTAATGGTCAGCTAGGTGTTTAAAGAGAAGTCCTTCTAGATGTAATGGTCAGCTGGGTATTTATAGAGAAGTCCTTCTAGATGTAATGGTCAGCTGGGTATTTAAAGAGAAGTCCTTCTAGATGTAATGGTCAGCTAGGTATTTAAAGAGAAGTCCTTCTAGATGTAATGGTCAGCTGGGTATTTAAAGAGAAGTCCTTCTAGATGTAATGGTCAGCTGGGTATTTATAGAGAAGTCCTTCTAGATGTAATGGTCAGAGAAGTCCTTCTAGATGTAATGGTCAGCTGGGTATTTAAAGAGAAGTCCTTCTAGATGTAATGGTCAGAGAAGTCCTTCTAGATGTAATGGTCAGCTGGGTATTTAAAGAGAAGTCCTTCTAGATGTAATGGTCAGAGAAGTCCTTCTAGATGTAATGGTCAGCTGGGTATTTAAAGAGAAGTCCTTCTAGATGTAATGGTCAGCTAGGTATTTATAGAGAAGTCCTTCTAGATGTAATGGTCAGCTGGGTATTTAAAGAGAAGTCCTTCTAGATGTAATGGTCAGAGAAGTCCTTCTAGATGTAATGGTCAGCTGGGTATTTATAGAGAAGTCCTTCTAGATGTAATGGTCAGCTGGGTATTTAAAGTGAAGTCCTTCTAGATGTAATGGTCAGCTGGGTATTTATAGAGAAGTCCTTCTAGATGTAATGGTCAGCTAGGTATTTAAAGAGAAGTCCTTCTAGATGTAATGGTCAGCTGGGTATTTATAGAGAAGTCCTTCTAGATGTAATGGTCAGCTGGGTATTTATAGAGAAGTCCTTCTAGATGTAATGGTCAGCTGGGTATTTAAAGAGAAGTCCTTCTAGATGTAATGGTCAGCTGGGTATTTAAAGAGAAGTCCTTCTAGATGTAATGGTCAGCTGGGTATTTATAGAGAAGTCCTTCTAGATGTAATGGTCAGAGAAGTCCTTCTAGATGTAATGGTCAGCTGGGTATTTAAAGAGAAGTCCTTCTAGATGTAATGGTCAGCTGGGTATTTAAAGAGAAGTCCTTCTAGATGTAATGGTCAGAGAGAAGTCCTTCTAGCTGTAATGGTCAGCTGGGTATTTAAAGAGAAGTCCTTCTAGATGTAATGGTCAGCTGGGTATTTAAAGAGAAGTCCTTCTAGATGTAATGGTCAGAGAGAAGTCCTTCTAGATGTAATGGTCAGCTGGGTATTTATAGAGAAGTCCTTCTAGATGTAATGGTCAGCTGGGTATTTATAGAGAAGTCCTTCTAGATGTAATGGTCAGCTGGGTATTTAAAGAGAAGTCCTTCTAGATGTAATGGTCAGCTGGGTATTTATAGAGAAGTCCTTCTAGATGTAATGGTCAGAGAGAAGTCCTTCTAGATGTAATGGTCAGCTGGGTATTTAAAGTGAAGTCCTTCTAGATGTAATGGTCAGCTGGGTATTTAAAGAGAAGTCCTTCTAGATGTAATGGTCAGCTGGGTATTTAAAGTGAAGTCCTTCTAGATGTAATGGTCAGCTGGGTATTTAAAGAGAAGTCCTTCTAGATGTAATGGTCAGCTGGGTATTTAAAGTGAAGTCCTTCTAGATGTAATGGTCAGCTAGGTATTTAAAGAGAAGTCCTTCTAGATGTAATGGTCAGCTGGGTATTTAAAGAGAAGTCCTTCTAGATGTAATGGTCAGCTAGGTATTTAAAGAGAAGTCCTTCTAGATGTAATGGTCAGCTGGGTATTTAAAGAGAAGTCCTTCTAGATGTAATGGTCAGCTGGGTATTTAAAGAGAAGTCCTTCTAGATGTAATGGTCAGAGAGAAGTCCTTCTAGCTGTAATGGTCAGCTGGGTATTTATAGAGAAGTCCTTCTAGATGTAATGGTCAGCTGGGTATTTAAAGAGAAGTCCTTCTAGATGTAATGGTCAGCTGGGTATTTAAAGTGAAGTCCTTCTAGATGTAATGGTCAGCTGGGTATTTAAAGAGAAGTCCTTCTAGATGTAATGGTCAGCTGGGTATTTAAAGTGAAGTCCTTCTAGATGTAATGGTCAGCTAGGTATTTAAAGAGAAGTCCTTCTAGATGTAATGGTCAGCTGGGTATTTAAAGAGAAGTCCTTCTAGATGTAATGGTCAGCTGGGTATTTAAAGAGAAGTCCTTCTAGATGTAATGGTCAGCTGGGTATTTAAAGTGAAGTCCTTCTAGATGTAATGGTCAGCTGGGTATTTAAAGAGAAGTCCTTCTAGATGTAATGGTCAGCTGGGTATTTAAAGTGAAGTCCTTCTAGATGTAATGGTCAGCTGGGTATTTAAAGAGAAGTCCTTCTAGATGTAATGGTCAGCTGGGTATTTAAAGAGAAGTCCTTCTAGATGTAATGGTCAGAGAAGTCCTTCTAGATGTAATGGTCAGCTGGGTATTTAAAGAGAAGTCCTTCTAGATGTAATGGTCAGCTAGGTATTTATAGAGAAGTCCTTCTAGATGTAATGGTCAGCTGGGTATTTAAAGAGAAGTCCTTCTAGATGTAATGGTCAGAGAAGTCCTTCTAGATGTAATGGTCAGCTGGGTATTTATAGAGAAGTCCTTCTAGATGTAATGGTCAGCTGGGTATTTAAAGTGAAGTCCTTCTAGATGTAATGGTCAGCTGGGTATTTATAGAGAAGTCCTTCTAGATGTAATGGTCAGCTAGATGTAATGGTCAGCTGGGTATTTATAGAGAAGTCCTTCTAGATGTAATGGTCAGCTGGGTATTTAAAGAGAAGTCCTTCTAGGTGTAATGGTCAGCTGGGTATTTAAAGAGAAGTCCTTCTAGATGTAATGGTCAGCTGGGTATTTAAAGAGAAGTCCTTCTAGATGTAATGGTCAGCTGGGTATTTAAAGAGAAGTCCTTCTAGATGTAATGGTCAGCTGGGTATTTAAAGAGAAGTCCTTCTAGATGTAATGGTCAGCTGGGTATTTAAAGAGAAGTCCTTCTAGATGTAATGGTCAGAGAGAAGTCCTTCTAGATGTAATGGTCAGCTGGGTATTTAAAGAGAAGTCCTTCTAGATGTAATGGTCAGCTGGGTATTTAAAGAGAAGTCCTTCTAGATGTAATGGTCAGAGAGAAGTCCTTCTAGCTGTAATGGTCAGCTGGGTATTTATAGAGAAGTCCTTCTAGATGTAATGGTCAGCTGGGTATTTATAGAGAAGTCCTTCTAGATGTAATGGTCAGAGAGAAGTCCTTCTAGATGTAATGGTCAGCTGGGTATTTAAAGTGAAGTCCTTCTAGATGTAATGGTCAGCTGGGTATTTAAAGAGAAGTCCTTCTAGATGTAATGGTCAGCTGGGTATTTAAAGAGAAGTCCTTCTAGATGTAATGGTCAGCTGGGTATTTAAAGAGAAGTCCTTCTAGATGTAATGGTCAGCTGGGTATTTATAGAGAAGTCCTTCTAGATGTAATGGTCAGCTGGGTATTTAAAGAGAAGTCCTTCTAGATGTAATGGTCAGCTGGGTATTTAAAGAGAAGTCCTTCTAGATGTAATGGTCAGCTGGGTATTTAAAGAGAAGTCCTTCTAGATGTAATGGTCAGAGAGAAGTCCTTCTAGCTGTAATGGTCAGCTGGGTATTTAAAGAGAAGTCCTTCTAGATGTAATGGTCAGCTGGGTATTTAAAGAGAAGTCCTTCTAGATGTAATGGTCAGAGAGAAGTCCTTCTAGCTGTAATGGTCAGCTGGGTATTTATAGAGAAGTCCTTCTAGATGTAATGGTCAGCTGGGTATTTAAAGAGAAGTCCTTCTAGGTGTAATGGTCAGCTGGGTATTTATAGAGAAGTCCTTCTAGATGTAATGGTCAGCTGGGTATTTAAAGAGAAGTCATTCTAGGTGTAATGGTCAGCTGGGTATTTATAGAGAAGTCCTTCTAGGTGTAATGGTCAGCTGGGTATTTAAAGAGAAGTCCTTCTAGATGTAATGGTCAGCTGGGTATTTATAGAGAAGTCCTTCTAGATGTAATGGTCAGCTGGGTATTTAAAGAGAAGTCCTTCTAGATGTAATGGTCAGCTGGGTATTTAAAGAGAAGTCCTTCTAGATGTAATGGTCAGCTGGGTATTTAAAGAGAAGTCCTTCTAGATGTAATGGTCAGCTGGGTATTTAGGTGTAAGAGAAGTCCTTCTAGATGTAATGGTCAGCTGGGTATTTAAAGAGAAGTCCTTCTAGATGTAATGGTCAGCTGGGTATTTATAGAGAAGTCCTTCTAGATGTAATGGTCAGAGAGAAGTCCTTCTAGATGTAATGGTCAGCTGGGTATTTAAAGTGAAGTCCTTCTAGATGTAATGGTCAGCTGGGTATTTAAAGAGAAGTCCTTCTAGATGTAATGGTCAGCTGGGTATTTAAAGTGAAGTCCTTCTAGATGTAATGGTCAGCTGGGTATTTAAAGAGAAGTCCTTCTAGATGTAATGGTCAGCTGGGTATTTAAAATGAAGTCCTTCTAGATGTAATGGTCAGCTAGGTATTTGAAGAGAAGTCCTTCTAGATGTAATGGTCAGCTGGGTATTTAAAGAGAAGTCCTTCTAGATGTAATGGTCAGCTAGGTATTTAAAGAGAAGTCCTTCTAGATGTAATGGTCAGCTGGGTATTTAAAGAGAAGTCCTTCTAGATGTAATGGTCAGCTGGGTATTTAAAGAGAAGTCCTTCTAGATGTAATGGTCAGAGAGAAGTCCTTCTAGATGTAATGGTCAGCTGGGTATTTATAGAGAAGTCCTTCTAGATGTAATGGTCAGCTGGGTATTTAAAGAGAAGTCCTTCTAGATGTAATGGTCAGCTGGGTATTTATAGAGAAGTCCTTCTAGATGTAATGGTCAGAGAGAAGTCCTTCTAGATGTAATGGTCAGCTGGGTATTTAAAGTGAAGTCCTTCTAGATGTAATGGTCAGCTGGGTATTTAAAGAGAAGTCCTTCTAGATGTAATGGTCAGCTGGGTATTTAAAGTGAAGTCCTTCTAGATGTAATGGTCAGCTGGGTATTTAAAGAGAAGTCCTTCTAGATGTAATGGTCAGCTGGGTATTTAAAGAGAAGTCCTTCTAGATGTAATGGTCAGAGAAGTCCTTCTAGATGTAATGGTCAGCTGGGTATTTAAAGAGAAGTCCTTCTAGATGTAATGGTCAGAGAAGTCCTTCTAGATGTAATGGTCAGCTGGGTATTTAAAGAGAAGTCCTTCTAGATGTAATGGTCAGCTAGGTATTTATAGAGAAGTCCTTCTAGATGTAATGGTCAGCTGGGTATTTAAAGAGAAGTCCTTCTAGATGTAATGGTCAGAGAAGTCCTTCTAGATGTAATGGTCAGCTGGGTATTTAAAGAGAAGTCCTTCTAGATGTAATGGTCAGCTAGGTATTTAAAGAGAAGTCCTTCTAGATGTAATGGTCAGCTGGGTATTTAAAGAGAAGTCCTTCTAGATGTAATGGTCAGCTGGGTATTTAAAGAGAAGTCCTTCTAGATGTAATGGTCAGAGAGAAGTCCTTCTAGCTGTAATGGTCAGCTGGGTATTTATAGAGAAGTCCTTCTAGATGTAATGGTCAGCTAGGTATTTAAAGAGAAGTCCTTCTAGATGTAATGGTCAGCTGGGTATTTAAAGAGAAGTCCTTCTAGATGTAATGGTCAGCTGGGTATTTAAAGAGAAGTCCTTCTAGATGTAATGGTCAGAGAAGTCCTTCTAGATGTAATGGTCAGCTGGGTATTTAAAGAGAAGTCCTTCTAGATGTAATGGTCAGAGAAGTCCTTCTAGATGTAATGGTCAGCTGGGTATTTAAAGAGAAGTCCTTCTAGATGTAATGGTCAGCTAGGTATTTATAGAGAAGTCCTTCTAGATGTAATGGTCAGCTGGGTATTTAAAGAGAAGTCCTTCTAGATGTAATGGTCAGAGAAGTCCTTCTAGATGTAATGGTCAGCTGGGTATTTATAGAGAAGTCATTCTAGATGTAATGGTCAGCTGGGTATTTAAAGTGAAGTCCTTCTAGATGTAATGGTCAGCTGGGTATTTATAGAGAAGTCCTTCTAGATGTAATGGTCAGCTAGGTATTTAAAGAGAAGTCCTTCTAGATGTAATGGTCAGCTGGGTATTTATAGAGAAGTCCTTCTAGATGTAATGGTCAGCTGGGTATTTATAGAGAAGTCCTTCTAGATGTAATGGTCAGCTGGGTATTTAAAGAGAAGTCCTTCTAGGTGTAATGGTCAGCTGGGTATTTAAAGAGAAGTCCTTCTAGATGTAATGGTCAGCTGGGTATTTATAGAGAAGTCCTTCTAGATGTAATGGTCAGCTGGGTATTTAAAGAGAAGTCCTTCTAGATGTAATGGTCAGCTGGGTATTTAAAGAGAAGTCCTTCTAGATGTAATGGTCAGCTGGGTATTTAAAGAGAAGTCCTTCTAGATGTAATGGTCAGAGAGAGGTCCTTCTAGCTGTAATGGTCAGCTGGGTATTTAAAGAGAAGTCCTTCTAGATGTAATTGTCAGCTGGGTATTTAAAGAGAAGTCCTTCTAGATGTAATGGTCAGAGAGAAGTCCTTCTAGATGTAATGGTCAGCTGGGTATTTAAAGAGAAGTCCTTCTAGGTGTAATGGTCAGCTGGGTATTTAAAGAGAAGTCCTTCTAGATGTAATGGTCAGCTGGGTATTTAAAGAGAAGTCATTCTAGATGTAATGGTCAGCTGGGTATTTAAAGAGAAGTCCTTCTAGATGTAATGGTCAGCTGGGTATTTAAAGAGAAGTCCTTCTAGGTGTAATGGTCAGCTGGGTATTTATAGAGAAGTCCTTCTAGATGTAATGGTCAGCTGGGTATTTAAAGAGAAGTCCTTCTAGATGTAATGGTCAGCTGGGTATTTAGATAGAAGTCCTTCTAGATGTAATGGTCTGGGTATTTAAAGAGAAGTCCTTCTAGATGTAATGGTCAGCTGGGTATTTAAAGTGAAGTCCTTCTAGATGTAATGGTCAGCTGGGTATTTAAAGAGAAGTCCTTCTAGATGTAATGGTCAGCTGGGTATTTAAAGTGAAGTCCTTCTAGATGTAATGGTCAGCTGGGTATTTAAAGAGAAGTCCTTCTAGATGTAATGGTCAGCTGGGTATTTAAAGTGAAGTCCTTCTAGATGTAATGGTCAGCTAGGTATTTAAAAGAAGTCCTTCTAGATGTAATGGTCAGCTGGGTATTTAAAGAGAAGTCCTTCTAGATGTAATGGTCAGCTAGGTATTTAAAGAGAAGTCCTTCTAGATGTAATGGTCCTTCAGCTGTAATGGGGTATTTATAGAGAAGTCCTTCTAGATGTAATGGTCAGCTAGGTGTTTAAAGAGAAGTCCTTCTAGATGTAATGGTCAGCTGGGTATTTAAAGAGAAGTCCTTCTAGATGTAATGGTCAGCTGGGTATTTAAAGAGAAGTCCTTCTAGATGTAATGGTCAGAGAAGTCCTTCTAGGTGTAATGGTCAGCTGGGTATTTAGATAGAAGTCCTTCTAGATGTAATGGTCAGCTGGGTATTTAAAGAGAAGTCCTTCTAGATGTAATGGTCAGCTAGGTGTTTAAAGAGAAGTCCTTCTAGATGTAATGGTCAGCTGGGTATTTATAGAGAAGTCCTTCTAGATGTAATGGTCAGCTGGGTATTTAAAGTGAAGTCCTTCTAGATGTAATGGTCAGCTAGGTATTTAAAGAGAAGTCCTTCTAGATGTAATGGTCAGCTGGGTATTTAAAGAGAAGTCCTTCTAGATGTAATGGTCAGCTGGGTATTTAAAGAGAAGTCCTTCTAGATGTAATGGTCAGCTGGGTATTTAAAGAGAAGTCCTTCTAGATGTAATGGTCAGCTGGGTATTTAAGAGAAGTCCTTCTAGATGTAATGGTCAGCTGGGTATTTAAAGTGAAGTCCTTCTAGATGTAATGGTCAGCTGGGTATTTAAAGAGAAGTCCTTCTAGATGTAATGGTCAGCTGGGTATTTAAAGTGAAGTCCTTCTAGATGTAATGGTCAGCTAGGTATTTAAAGAGAAGTCCTTCTAGATGTAATGGTCAGCTGGGTATTTAAAGAGAAGTCCTTCTAGATGTAATGGTCAGCTAGGTATTTAAGAGAAGTCCTTCTAGATGTAATGGTCAGCTGGGTATTTAAAGAGAAGTCCTTCTAGATGTAATGGTCAGCTGGGTATTTAAGAGAAGTCCTTCTAGATGTAATGGTCAGAGGGTCCTTTAGCTGTAATGGTCAGCTGGGTATTTATAGAGAAGTCCTTCTAGATGTAATGGTCAGCTGGGTATTTAAAGAGAAGTCCTTCTAGATGTAATGGTCAGCTGGGTATTTAAAGTGAAGTCCTTCTAGATGTAATGGTCAGCTGGGTATTTAAAGAGAAGTCCTTCTAGATGTAATGGTCAGCTGGGTATTTAAAGAGAAGTCCTTCTAGATGTAATGGTCAGCTGGGTATTTAAAGTGAAGTCCTTCTAGATGTAATGGTCAGCTAGGTATTTAAAGAGAAGTCCTTCTAGATGTAATGGTCAGCTGGGTATTTAAAGAGAAGTCCTTCTAGATGTAATGGTCAGCTGGGTATTTAAAGAGAAGTCCTTCTAGATGTAATGGTCAGAGAGAAGTCCTTCTAGCTGTAATGGTCAGCTGGGTATTTATAGAGAAGTCCTTCTAGATGTAATGGTCAGCTGGGTATTTAAAGAGAAGTCCTTCTAGATGTAATGGTCAGCTGGGTATTTAGATAGAAGTCATTCTAGATGTAATGGTCAGCTGGGTATTTAAAGAGAAGTCCTTCTAGATGTAATGGTCAGCTAGGTACAGTGGGGCAAAAAAATATTTAGTCAGCCACCAATTGTGCAAGTTCTCCCACTTAAGAAGATGAGAGAGGCCTGTAATTTTCATCATATGTACACTTCAACTATGACAGACGAAATGAGAAGAAAAAATCCAGAAAATCACATTGTAGGATTTTTAATGAATTTATTTGCAAATTATGGTGGAAAATACGTATTTTTTTCCCTCATTTTGTCTGTCATAGTTGAAGTGTACCTATGATGAAAATTACAGGCCTCTCTCATCTTTTTAAGTGGGAGAACTTGCACTAAATACTTGTTTGCCCCACTGCATATGGATGTTACATGTTACTTAATGGGTTGGTTATGTGGGCTTCCTCTAACCCATCACTTTCTACTACACATAATAATAATACGATTAAATTATATCTTTACATTAAAAAAACAGTCTCTCAATTCCAGTCATTACGATACCTGTAATACCCCTTGATCTTCAAGAATAGGATTTATTGTTAAATAGTTTTACCTGAGCGGAACCCGGTAAAACTACGGATCTATTACCCAGTCACATTCTGGTGTTTATCAGTGTGTCGTCATGGACAACTGATTGAGGCTCGTTGATTCGCGTTAAAAAAATAAATGCTTTGAGCACTACTGAAAAGTACGACGAACGGTACACAGCCCTACTCTGTTGTTTATGATTTTGTTGTCATGGAGAACTGATTGGGGCTCGTTGATTCGGGTTCAAAAATAAATGCTGCGCTCATGGATTGGCAGGCTTTTGCGCACTACTGAAAAGTGCTATTTTACACGTGATAAATGAATGTCATGTGCTGCATTTGTTATTGTTTACCTTTTATTGTTTACCTTTTATTGTTTACCTTTTATTGTTTACCTTTTATTGTTTACCTGTTATTGTTTACCTGTTATTGTTTACCTGTTATTGTTTACCTGTTATTGTTTACCTGTTTGTTGGTGACACTTTGATACGTTGGTAATATGCAGCTGTTTAAAGGGGAAATCCACAGATGAGACAATAACAAAACGGGTCGCCCCGCCTCTGTTTTGGTAAAAAAACTGAGGAATGGGGCCTGGAGAAATGTAACCACTCTCAGATTAAATAGACAGAGCTGTGGATGACAGGACTGACCATCCATGATATCAACATAGTTATAACCATGTTATGAGACTATACAGGACTGACCATCCATGATATCAACAGTATAGTTATAACCATGTTATGAGGCTATACAGGACTGACCATCCATGATATCAACAGTATAGTTATAACCATGTTATGAGTCTATACAGGACTGACTATACAGGACTGACTATGGACTGACTATACAGGACTGACTATACAGGACTGACCATCCATGATATCAACAGTATAGTTATAACCATGTTATGAGGCTATACAGGACTGACTATGGACTGACTATACAGGACTGACTATACAGGACTGACCATCCATGATATCAACAGTATAGTTATAACCATGTTATGAGACTATACAGGACTGACCATCCATGATACCAACACTATAGTTATAACCATGTTATGAGGCTATACAGGACTGACTATACAGGACTGACCATCCATGATATCAACATTATAGTTATAACCATGTTATGAGGCTATACAGGACTGACTATACAGGACTGACTATACAGGACTGACTATACAGGACTGACCATCCATGATATCAACAGTATAGTTATAACCATGTTACGAGGCTATACAGGACTGACCATCCATCAACATTATAGTTATAACCATGTTATGAGGCTATACAGGACTGACTATTCAGGACTGACCATCCATGATATCAACAGTATAGTTATAACCATGTTATGAGGCTATACAGGACTGACTATGGACTGACTATACAGGACTGACTATACAGGACTGACCATCCATGATACCAACATTATAGTTATAACCATGTTATGAGGCTATTCAGGACTGACCATCCATGATATCAACAGTATAGTTATAACCATGTTATGAGGCTATACAGGACTGACTATGGACTGACTATACAGGACTGACTATACAGGACTGACTATACAGGACTGACCATCCATGATATCAACATTATAGTTATAACCATGTTATGAGTCTATACAGTGTTTGTTTACATTTACTTTGTTTACAAACATTGTAGAAAAACAGTTTATATTCTGGGTTGGAGTTTAACAGTTGAACTAAGCATTTATAAGTTCTATTCTTCAAGAATCAATGGCTTTATATATATACACACACACACACACACACACACACACACACACACACACACACACAGTCACACACACACACACACACATAGTCACACACACACACACACACATAGTCACACACACACAGTCACACACACACAGTCACACACACACAGTCACACACACACACACACATAGTCACACACACATAGTCACACACACACACACAGTCACACACACACAGTCACACACACATAGTCACACACACACACACACACAGTACCTGTCAAATGTTTGGACCTTCTCATTCCAGGGTTTTTCTTTCTTTTTTACTATGTTCTACATTGTAGAATAATAGTGATGACATCACAATGATGAAATAACACATATGGGGTCAGGTTGTAACCAAAAAAGTGTTAAACAAATCTTAAATATATTTGAGATTCTTCAAAGTTGCCATCCCTTTCCTTTGATGACAGCTTTGCACACTCTTGGCATTCTGTCAACCAGCTTCACCTGGAATGTTCTGGTTGAGACCATAGTGGTCTATGACATCACAGTGGTCTCTGACATCACAGTGGTGTCTGACATCATAGTGGTCTCTGACATTATAGTAGTCTCTGACATCATAATGGTCTCTGACATCATAGTGGTCTCTGACATCATAGTGGTCTCTGACATTATAGTGGTCTCTGACATCATAGTGGTCTCTGACATTATAGTGGTCTCTGACATCATAGTGGTCTCTGACATCATAGTGGTCTCTGACATCACAGTGGTCTCTGACATCATAGTGGTCAATACTACTTCCATCTCTACTGTACCAGTACCAATACTACTACCATCCCTACTGTACCAATACTACTACCATCTCTACTGTACCAGTACTACTACCATCTCTACTGTACCAGTACTACTACCATCTCTACTGTACCAGTACTACTACCATCTCTACTGTACCAGTACTACTACCATCTCTACTGTACCAATACTACTACCATCTCTACTGTACCAGTACTACTACCATCTCTACTGTACCAATACTACTACCATCTCTACTGTACCAATACTACTACCATCTCTACTGTACCAATACTACTACCATCTCTACTGTACCAATACTACTACCATCTCTACTGTACCAATACTACTACCATCTCTACTGTACCAGTACCAATACTACTACCATCTCTACTGTACCAATACTACTACCATCTCTACTGTACCAATACTACTACCATCTCTACTGTACCAGTACTACTACCATCTCTACTGTACCAATACTACTACCATCTCTACTGTACCAATACTACTACCATCTCTACTGTACCAATACTACTACCATCTCTACTGTACCAGTACTACTACCATCTCTACTGTACCAATACTACTACCATCTCTACTGTACCAATACTACTACCATCTCTACTGTACCAATACTACTACCATCTCTACTGTACCAATACTACTACCATCTCTACTGTACCAATACTACTACCATCTCTACTGTACCAGTACTACTACCATCTCTACTGTACCAGTACTACTACCATCTCTACTGTACCAATACTACTACCATCTCTACTGTACCAATACTACTACCATCTCTACTGTACCAGTACTACTACCATCTCTACTGTACCAGTACTACTACCATCTCTACTGTACCAGTACTACTACCATCTCTACTGTACCAGTACTACTACCATCTCTACTGTACCAATACTACTACCATCTCTACTGTACCAATACTACTACCATCTCTACTGTACCAGTACTACTACCATCTCTACTGTACCAGTACCAATACTACTACCATCTCTACTGTACCAGTACCAATACTACTACCATCTCTACTGTACCAATACTACTACCATCTCTACTGTACCAATACTACTACCATCTCTACTGTACCAATACTACTACCATCTCTACTGTACCAATACTACTACCATCTCTACTGTACCAATACTACTACCATCTCTACTGTACCAGTACTACTACCATCTCTACTGTACCAATACTACTACCATCTCTACTGTACCAATACTACTACCATCTCTACTGTACCAATACTACTACCATCTCTACTGTACCAATACTACTACCATCTCTACTGTACCAATACTACTACCATCTCTACTGTACCAATACTACTACCATCTCTACTGTACCAATACTACTACCATCTCTACTGTACCAATACTACTACCATCTCTACTGTACCAATACTACTACCATCTCTACTGTACCAATACTACTACCACCTCTACTGTACCAGTACTACTACCATCTCTACTGTACCAGTACCAATACTACTACCATCTCTACTGTACCAATACTACTACCATCTCTACTGTACCAGTACTACTACCATCTCTACTGTACCAATACTACTACCATCTCTACTGTACCAATACTACTACCATCTCTACTACCATCTCTACTGTACCAATACTACTACCATCTCTACTGTACCAATACTACTACCATCTCTACTGTACCAATACTACTACCATCTCTACTGTACCAATACTACTACCATCTCTACTGTACCAATACTACTACCATCTCTACTGTACCAATACTACTACCATCTCTACTGTACCAATACTACTACCATCTCTACTGTACCAATTACTACTACCATCTCTACTGTACCAATACTACTACCATCTCTACTGTACCAATACTACTACCATCCTACTGTATTCCAATACTACTCCAGGTGTCAGGTGGTGATCTACTGTACCAGTACTACTACCATCTCTACTGTACCAATACTACTACCATCTCTACTGTACCAGATACTACTACCATCTCTACTGTACCAGTACTACTACCATCTCTACTGTAGGGAGGCTACTACCATCTCTACTGTACCAGTACCAATACTACTACCATCTCTACTGTACCAATACTACTACCATCTCTACTGTACCAATACTACTACCATCTCTTCTGTACCAGTACTACTAGCGTCTCCGAATACAACAGGTGTAGAGCTTACAGTGAAATGTTTACTTACAAGCCCAACAATGCAGTTTTCAGAAAAATGCCTAAACAAAGGTAAGAGATAAGAAAAACAAATAATTGTTTAGCTGCCTGACACAGTGAGACTACAACTAAACCTAACACACCCAAGCAATGGGACTAGCAGCTCCTTCAATATGTCAACTCTCTCTCTCTCTCGCTCTCTGTCCCTCCATCCTGTCTCTATGTCCCTCTATCCTCTCTCTCTGTCCCTCTATCCTCTCTCTCTCTGTCCCTCTATCCTCTCTCTCTGTCCCTCTATCCTCTCTCTCTCTGTCCCTCTATCAGTCTCCTCTTGTCCCGAGGTTCAGCTCTGAGGTGGTGTCCGTCTATCCCACGGATCTGTCTCCCTCAGAGATCCTCTGTCGCCACTCTGGTCATCTCTCTGTCCCTCCCTCTATCTTCCCTGTGTGTCTCTGTCCAATGATAGGAGAGACCATGTCTGTTCCTGACAGAGCCTCTCTCTATCCTCCTCTCTGGGCCTCTCTATCCTGGGTCCTCTCTGTTCCTCTATCCTCTCGCCACGCCACCTGGTCTGAGCGACCTGTCAGGTCTGTCCCGCAATCCTCTCTCTCTGTCCCTCTATCCTCTCTCTCTCGGAGATCCTCTCTCTCTGTCCTCTATCCTAGGTCTCTCTGAGAGCAGAGGAGAGATCCTCTCTCTCTGTCCCTCTATCCTCTCCCTCTCTGTCCTCTCAGGTCTATCCAGTGCGGAGCGCCTCTGTCCCTGACTGATCCTGAAACCCTGATTTGGATCTGAAGGTCATTCTGAGAGAGATAGTCCCTCTATCCTGGCCTCTGTCCCGTTCATCCTTTCTGGAGAGAAAGAAAGAAGGGATCCTCTCTCTGTAGTCCCTCTATGACATCGGGAGGGATCGAGTAGGGTTTGTTCAGAAGGGGTGCAACTCTCTCTCTGTGTCCCTCTCTATCCTCCCTCTCTGTCCTCTATCCGGTCAGGGATGAGTTCTGAGGCGAGGTGAGGTAAGGGAGGGGTCTCCCGGAAATGGTCTGGTCCCTCTATCCTCTCTAGGGTCCCTCAGGGTCCTCCCTCTCTGTCCGTCTAAGATCCTCCCTTTCATCTGGAGAGAGGGGATCCTCATCCTCTCTCTGTCCTCTATCCTCTCTCTGTCCCTCTATCCTCTCTCTCTGTCTACTATCCCATCTCTCTCCCTGTACCAATACTACTATCCTCCCATCTCTCTCTACCAATACTATCCTACCATCTCTCTGTCCCAATACTACTCCTCCCTACTGTCAATACTCTATCCCTCTATCCTCTCTCTCTGTCTACTACCATCTCTCCTCTGTACCTCTACTCTCTATCCCTCTTCTCTGTCCAATCCTCTCTCTCTGTCCCTCTATCCTCTCCTCTCTCCCCATCCTCTCTGTACTCTATCCTATCCATCTCTACTGTCCCTCTATCCTACTCTCTCTGTCCCTCTATCCTCTCTCTCTGTCCCTCTATCCTCTCTCTCTGTCCTCTACCATCTCTACTGTACCCTCTCTCATCTCTCTGTCCCTCTATCCTCTCTCTCTGTCCTACTACTCCATCTCTATCCTCTATCTCTCTACTCCCTCATCTGTACTATCCTCTCTCTCCCTCTCTGTCCCCTCTATCCTCATCTCTCTGTCTATCCCAATACTGTCCTACCAATATCTACCATCTCTACCAGTACTACTCTATCTCCTCTATCCTCTCTCTCTGTCCCTCTAGCTCTCTGAAATGTCCCTCTAGGTCCTCTATCCTCCTCTGTTTTCTATCCTGCAGTCTCTGTCCCTAAGAATAAGAAAAACAAATAATTGTTTTCTGTCCCTCTATCCTCTCTGTCCCCAAACAATCTATAGCAGCTCCCTCAATATCCTCTCTCTCTCTCCCTCTATCCTCTCTCTCCCTCCATCCTGTCTCTGTCCCCTCTATCCTCTCTCTCTGTCCCTCTATCCTCCTCTCTCTGTCCCTCTATCCTCTCTGTCCCTCTATCCTCTCTCTCTGTCCCTCTATCCTCCCTCTCTGTCCCTCTATCCTCTCTCTCTCTGTCCCTCTATCCCCTCTCTCTGTCCCTGTAGTGTTTCTCTCTCCTCCCTGTAGTGTTCTCCTGTCCCTCTTTCTCCCTCTGTGTTTCTCCATCCTGTTTCTCCCTCTCTCTCTCCTGTCCCTGTTTCTCCCGAGTGTTTCTCCCTCTAGTGTTTCTCCTGTTTCTCTCTCCCTCTAGTCCTCCCTCTCTGTTTCTCCCTCTGTAGTGTTTCTCCTCCTCTCTCTCCCTGTAGTGTTTCTCCCTCTCTGTTTTCCTCTATCCTCTCTGTTTGTCCCTCCCTCTCTGTCCCTCTATCCTCCCTCCCTGTCCTGTATTCTCCTGTCTCTCTATCCTGTGAGTTTTGTCCCTCTCTCCCCTGTAGTGTTTCTCCTCCTTTCCCCTGTCCTCTCCTCTCTCTGTCCTTTCCCTCCTAGTGTTTCTCCCCTCCTCCCTGTGTCTCTCCCTCTCTCCTGTAGTGTTTCCCTCTCTGTCCCTCTAGTGTTTCTCCTCTAGTGTTTCTCCCTCTATCCTCTCCTCAAAGTGTTTCTCCTATCCTGTTTCTCCCTATAGTGTTTCTCCCTCTCTATTTCTCCTGTATCCTCTCCTGTAGTGTTTCTCCCTGTAGTGTTTCTCCCTCTCTCTCCCTCTCCCCTCTCTCCCTAGTGTTTCCCTGTAGTGTTTCTCCCTGTAGTCCTCTCCCTGCAGTGTTTCTCCCTGTAGTGTTTCTCCCTGTAGTGTTTCTCCCTGTAGTGTTTCTCTCTCTCTCTCCTCTGTAGTGTTTTCCCTGTAGTGTTTCTCCCTCTCTCTCCCTGTAGTGTTTCTCCCTGTAGTGTTTCTCCCTGTAGTGTTTTCCTCTCCCTCTCTCTCCCTGTAGTGTTTCTCCCTGTAGTGTTTCTCTCCTCTCTCCCTGTAGTGTTTCTCCCTGTAGTGTTTCTTCTCCTCCTGTTTCTCCCTGTAGTGTTTCTCCCTCTCTCTCCCTGTAGTGTTCTCTCCCTGTAGTGTTTCTCCCTGTAGTGTCTCCTCTCTCCCTGTAGTGTTTCTCCCTCTAGTGTTTCTCCCTCTCTCTCCCTGTAGTGTTTCTCCCTCTCTGTTTCTCCCTGTAGTGTTTCTCCTGTAGTGTTTCTCCTCTCTCTCCTGTAGTGTTTCTCCTGTAGTGTTTCTCCCTGTTTCTCCCTGTAGTGTTTCTCCCTGTAGTGTTTCTCCCTGTAGTGTTTCTCCCTCTCTCTCCCTGTAGTGTTTCTCCCCTCTAGTGTTTCTCCTGTAGTGTTTCTTTCTCTCCCTGTAGTGTTTTCCCCTCTAGTGTTTCTCCTGTAGTGTTTCTCCCTGTAGTGTTTCTCCCTAGTGTCTCTCCCTGTAGTGTTTCTCTCCTGTAGTGTTTCTCCCTCTTTCTCCCTGTAGTGTTTCTCCTCTAGTGTTTCTCCCTGTAGTGTTTCTCCTGTAGTGTTTCTCTCCCTGTAGTGTTTCCTCTGTCCCTGTTTCTCCCTCTCTCTCCCTGTAGTGTTTCCCTCTAGTGTTTCTCTCTGTAGTGTTTCTCCCTCTCTCTCCCTGTAGTGTTTCTCCCCCTGTAGTGTTTCTCTCCTGTAGTGTTTCTCCCTCTCTCTCCTTAGTGTTTCTCCTCTCTCTCCCTGTAGTGTTTCTCCCTCTCCCTGTAGTGTTTCTCCCTGTAGTGTTTCTCCCTGTAGTGTCTCTCCCTGTAGTGTTTCTCCCTGTAGTGTTTCTCCCTGTAGTGTTTCTCCCTCTCTCTCCCTGTAGTGTTTCTCCCTCTCTCTCCCTGTAGTGTTTCTCCCTGTAGTGTTTCTCCTCTTTCTCCCTGTAGTGTTTCTCCCTCTGTAGTGTTTCCCTGTAGTGTTTCTCCCTCTCTCTCCCTGTAGTGTTTCTCCCTGTAGTGTTTCTCCCTCTCTCTCCCTGTAGTGTTTCTCCCTGTAGTGTTTCTCCCTGTAGTGTTTCTCCCTGTAGTGTTTCTCCCTCTCTCTCCCTGTAGTGTTTCTCCCTGTAGTGTTTCTCCCTGTAGTGTTTCTCCCTGTAGTGTTTCTCCCTCTCTCTCCCTGTAGTGTTTCTCCCTCTCTCTCCCTGTAGTGTTTCTCCCTCTCTCTCCCTGTAGTGTTTCTCCCTGTAGTGTTTCTCCCTCTCTCTCCCTGTAGTGTTTCTCCCTGTAGTGTTTCTCCTCTCCCTGTAGTGTCTCTCTCCCTGTAGTGTTTCTCCCTCTCTCCCTGTAGTGTTTCTCCCTGTAGTGTTTCTCCCTCTCTCCCTAGTGTTTCTCCCTCTCTCTCCCTGTAGTGTTTCTTCTGTTTCCCTGTAGTGTGTTTCTCCCTGTAGTGTTTCTCCCTCTCTCTCCAGTGTTTCTCCTGTTTTTCTCCCTAGTGTTTCTCCCTGTAGTGTTTCTTTCTCCCTGTAGTGTTTCTCCCTGTAGTGTTTCTCCCTGTAGTGTTTCTCCCTCTCTCTCCCTGTAGTGTTTCTCCCTGTAGTGTTTCTCCCTGTAGTGTTCTCCCTGTAGTGTTTCTCCCTGTAGTGTCTCTCCCTGTAGTGTTTCTCCCTCTCTCTCCCTGTAGTGTTTCTCCCTCTCTCTCCCTGTAGTGTTTCTCCCTGTAGTGTTTCTCCCTGTAGTGTTTCTCCTCTCTCTCCCTGTAGTGTTTCTCCCTGTAGTGTTTCTCCCTGTAGTGTTTCTCCCTCTCTCTCCCTGTAGTGTTTCTCCCTGTAGTGTTTCTCCCTCTCTCTCCCTGTAGTGTTTCTCCCTGTAGTGTTTCTCCCTCTCTCTCCCTGTAGTGTTTCTCCCTGTAGTGTTTCTCCCTCTCTCTCCCTGTAGTGTTTCTCCCTCTCTCTCCCTGTAGTGTTTCTCCCTGTAGTGTTTCTCCTGTAGTGTTTCTCCCTCTCTCCCTGTAGTGTTTCTCCCTGTAGTGTTTCTCCCTCTCTCTCCTGTAGTGTTTCTTCTCTCCCTGTAGTGTTTCTCCCTGTAGTGTTTCTCCCTTTCTCCCTGTAGTGTTTTCTCCCTCTCTCTCCTGTAGTGTTTCTCCCCTCTCTCCCTGTAGTGTTTCTCCCTCTCTCTCCCTGTAGTGTTTCCCTGTAGTGTTTCTCCCTCTCTCCCTGTAGTGTTTCTCCCTCTCTCTCCCTGTAGTGTTTCTCCCTCTCTCTCCCTGTAGTGTTTCTCCCTGTAGTGTTTCTCCCTGTAGTGTTTCTCCCTGTAGTGTTTCTCCCTCTCTCTCCCTGTAGTGTTTCTCCCTCTCTCTCCCTGTAGTGTTTCTCCCTCTCTCCCTGTAGTGTTTCCCTGTAGTGTTTCTCCCTCTCTCTCCTGTAGTGTTTCTCCCTGTAGTGTTTCTCCCTGTTTCTCCTGTAGTGTTTCTCCCTCTCTCTCCTGTAGTGTTTCTCCCTGTCTCTCCTGTAGTGTTTCTCTTTCTCCCTGTGTCTCTCCCTGTAGTGTTTCTCCTGTAGTGTTTTTCTCTCCCTGTAGTGTTTCTCCCTGTAGTGTTTCTCCCTCTCTCTCCCTGTAGTGTTTCTCCCTGTAGTGTTTCTCCTCCTCTCCCTGTAGTGTTTCTCCCTGTAGTGTTTCTCCTCTCTCTCTCCCTGTAGTGTTTCTCCTCTAGTGTTCCCTGTAGTGTTTCTCCCTGTAGTGTTTCTCCCTGTAGTGTTTCTCCCTGTAGTGTTTCTCCCTGTAGTGTTTCTCCCTCTCTCTCCCTGTAGTGTTTCTCCCTCTCTCTCCCTGTAGTGTTTCTCCCTGTAGTGTTTCTCCCTGTAGTGTTTCTCCCTGTAGTGTTTCTCCCTGTAGTGTTTCTCCCTCTCTCTCCCTGTAGTGTTTCTCCCTGTAGTGTTTCTCCCTGTAGTGTTTCTCCCTGTAGTGTTTCTCCCTCTCTCTCCCTGTAGTGTTTCTCCCTGTAGTGTTTCTCCCTCTCCCTGTAGTGTTTCTCCCTGTAGTGTTTCTCCCTGTAGTGTTTCTCCCTGTAGTGTTTCTCCCTCTCTCTCCTGTAGTGTTTCTCCCTGTAGTGTTTCTCCCTGTAGTGTTTCTCCCTCTCTCTCCCTGTAGTGTTTCTCCCTCTCTCTCCCTGTAGTGTTTCTCCCTGTAGTGTTTCTCCCTCTCTCTCCCTGTAGTGTTTCTCCCTGTAGTGTTTCTCCCTCTCTCTCCCTGTAGTGTTTCTCCCTCTCTCTCCCTGTAGTGTTTCTCCCTCTCTCTCCCTGTAGTGTTTCTCCCTCTTTCTCCTGTAGTGTTTCTCCCTGTAGTGTCTCTCCCTGTAGTGTTTCTCCCTCTCTCTCCCTGTAGTGTTTCTCCCTAGTGTCTCTCCCTGTAGTGTTTCTCCCTCTCTCCCTGTAGTGTTTCTCCCTGTAGTGTTTCTCCCTCTCTCTCCCTGTAGTGTTTCTCCCTGTAGTGTTTCTCCCTCTCTCTCCCTGTAGTGTTTCTCCCTGTAGTGTTTCTCCCTCTCTCTCCCTGTAGTGTTTCTCCCTGTAGTGTTTCTCTCTCCTGTAGTGTTTCTCCTGTAGTGTTTCCTGTAGTGTTTCTCCTGTAGTGTTTCTCCCTCTCTCCCTGTAGTGTTTCTCCTGTAGTGTTTCTCCTCTCTCTCCCTGTAGTGTTTCTCCCTCTCTCTCCCTGTAGTGTTTCTCCCTCTCTCTCCCTGTAGTGTTTCTCCCTCTCTCTCCCTGTAGTGTTTCTCCCTCTCTCTCCCTGTAGTGTTTCTCCCTCTCTCTCCCTGTAGTGTTTCTCCCTGTAGTGTTTCTCCCTGTAGTGTTTCTCCCTGTAGTGTTTCTCCCTGTAGTGTTTCTCCCTGTAGTGTTTCTCCCTGTAGTGTTTCTCCCTGTAGTGTTTCTCCCTGTAGTGTTTCTCCCTCTCTCTCCCTGTAGTGTTTCTCCCTGTAGTGTTTCTCCCTCTCTCTCCCTGTAGTGTTTCTCCCTGTAGTGTTTCTCCCTCTCTCTCCCTGTAGTGTTTCTCCCTCTCTCTCCCTGTAGTGTTTCTCCCTGTAGTGTTTCTCCCTGTAGTGTTTCTCCCTGTAGTGTTTCTCCCTGTAGTGTTTCTCCCTCTCTCCCCCTGTAGTGTTTCTCCCTGTAGTGTTTCTCCCTGTAGTGTTTCTCCCTGTAGTGTTTCTCCCTGTAGTGTTTCTCCCTGTAGTGTTTCTCCCTGTAGTGTTTCTCCCTCTGTAGTGTTTCTCCCTCTCTCTCCCTGTAGTGTTTCTCCCTCTCTCTCCCTGTAGTGTTTCTCCCTGTAGTGTTTCTCCCTGTAGTGTTTCTCCCTCTCTCTCCCTGTAGTGTTTCTCCCTGTAGTGTTTCTCTCTCTCTCCCTGTAGTGTTTCTTCTCTCTCCCTGTAGTGTTTCTCCCTTTCTCCCTGTAGTGTTTCTCCCTGTAGTGTTTCTCCTCTCTCCCTGTAGTGTTTCTCCCTCTCTCTCCCTGTAGTGTTTCTCCCTCTCTCTCCCTGTAGTGTTTCTCCCTCTCTCTCCCTGTAGTGTTTCTCCCTCTCTCTCCCTGTAGTGTTTCTCCCTCTCTCTCCCTGTAGTGTTTCTCCCTCTCTCCCTGTAGTGTTTCTCCCTGTAGTGTTTCTCCCTCTCTCTCCCTGTAGTGTGTAGTGTTTCTCCTGTAGTGTTTCTCCCTGTAGTGTTTCTCCCTCTCTCTCCCTGTAGTGTTTCTCCCTCTCTCTCCCTGTAGTGTTTCTCCCTGTAGTGTTTCTCCCTCTCTCTCCCTGTAGTGTTTCTCCCTGTAGTGTTTCTCCCTCTCTCTCCCTGTAGTGTTTCTCCCTGTAGTGTTTCTCCCTCTCTCTCCCTGTAGTGTTTCTCCCTCTCTCTCCCTGTAGTGTTTCTCCCTGTAGTGTTTCTCCCTCTCCCTGTAGTGTTTCTCCCTAGTCTTTTCTGTTTCTCCCTGTAGTGTTTCTCCCTCTCTCTCCCTGTAGTGTTTCTCCCTGTAGTGTTTCTCCCTCTCTCTCCCTGTAGTGTTTCTCCCTGTAGTGTTTCTCCCTGTAGTGTTTCTCCCTCTCTCTCCCTGTAGTGTTTCTCCCTGTAGTGTTTCTCCCTCTAGTGTTCTCCTGTAGTGTTTCTCCTGTGAGTGTTTCTCCTCTCTCTCTGTAGTGTTTCTCCCTGTAGTGTTTCTCCCTCTCTCTCCTGTAGTGTTTCTCCCTGTAGTGTTTCTCCCTGTAGTGTTTCTCCCTGTAGTGTTTTCTCCCTGTAGTGTTTCTCCCTGTAGTGTTTCTCCTCTCTCTCTCCTGTAGTGTTTTTCTCCCTGTAGTGTTTCTCCCTCTCTCTCCTGTAGTGTTTCTCCCTCTCTCTCCCTGTAGTGTTTCTCCCTGTAGTGTTTCTCCCTGTAGTGTTTCTCCCTGTAGTGTTTCTCCCTCTCTCTCCCTGTAGTGTTTCTCCCTCTCTCTCCCTGTAGTGTTTCTCCCTCTCTCTCCCTGTAGTGTTTCTTTCTCCCTGTAGTGTTTCTCTCTCTCTCCCTCAGTGTTTTCCCTGTAGTGTTTCTCCCTCTCTCTCTGTAGTGTTTCTCCCTCTCTCTCCCTGTAGTGTTTCTCCCTCTCTCTCCCTGTAGTGTTTCTCCCTGTAGTGTTTCTCCCTCTCTCTCCCTGTAGTGTTTCTCCCTCTCTCTCCCTGTAGTGTTTCTCCCTGTAGTGTTTCTCCCTCTCTCTCCCTGTAGTGTTTCTCCCTGTAGTGTTTCTCCCTCTCTCTCCCTGTAGTGTTTCTCCCTGTAGTGTTTCTTCTCCTGTAGTGTTTCTCCCTCTCTCTCCCTGTTTAGTGTTTCCCTGTAGTGTTTCTCCTGTAGTGTTTCTCCTCTCTCTCCCTGTAGTGTTTCTCCCTGTAGTGTTTCTCCCTCTCTCCCCCTGTAGTTTCTCCCTGTAGTGTTTCTCCTGTCTCTCCCTGTAGTGTTTCTCCTGTAGTGTTTCTCCTCTCTCTCCTGTAGTGTTTCTCCTGTAGTGTTTCTCCTGTAGTGTTTCTCCCTCTCCTCCCTGTAGTGTTTCTCCTGTAGTGTTTCTCCTGTAGTGTTTCTCCCTCTCCCCTCTCCCTGTAGTGTTTCTCCCCTTTCTCCCTGTAGTGTTTCTCCTGTAGTGTTTCTCCCTGTAGTGTTTCTCCCTCTCTCCCTGTAGTGTTTCTCCCCAGTCTCTCTCCCTGTAGTGTTTTCTCCCCCTGTAGTGTTTCTCCCTGTAGTGTTTCTCCCTCTCTCTCCTGTAGTGTTTCTCCCTGTAGTGTTTCTCTCTCTCTCCCTGTAGTGTTTCTCCCTCTCTCTCCCTGTAGTGTTCTCTCCCTGTAGTGTTTCTCTCCTGTAGTGTTTTCTCTCTCCTGTAGTGTTTCTCCTGTAGTGTTTCTCCCAGTGTTTCTCCCTCTCTCCCCTGTAGTGTTTCTCCCTCTCTCTCCCTGTAGTGTTTCTTCTCTCTCCCTGTAGTGTTCTCTCCCTGTAGTGTTTCTCCTCTCTCTCCCTGTAGTGTTTCTCCCTGTAGTGTTTCTCCCTCTCTCTCCCTGTAGTGTTTCTCTCCCTGTAGTGTTTCTTTCTCCCTGTAGTGTTTCTCCTCTCTCTCCCTAAACCAGTGTTTCTCCTGTAGTGTTTCTCCCTCTCTCTCCCTGTAGTGTTTTCTCCTCTTTCCCTGTAGTGTTTCTCCTCTCTCCTGTAGTGTTTCTCCCTGTAGTGTTTCTCCCCTTCTCCTGTAGTGTTTCTCCCTGTAGTGTTTCTCCCTGTAGTGTTTCTCCCTCTCTCTCCCTGTAGTGTTTCTCCTGTAGTGTTTCTCCCTCTCTCTCCCTGTAGTGTTTCTCCCTGTAGTGTTTTTGTAGTGTTTCTCCCTGTAGTGTTTCTCCCTGTAGTGTTTCTCCCTGTAGTGTTTCTCCTGTAGTGTTTCTCCTGTAGTGTTTCTCCTGTAGTGTTTCTTCTGTAGTGTTTCTCCCTGTAGTGTTTCTCCCTCTCTCTCCCTGTAGTGTTTCTCTCCTGTAGTGTTTCTCCCTGTAGTGTTTCTCCCTCTCTCTCCCTGTAGTGTTTCTCCCCTGTTTCTCCCTGTAGTGTTTTCTCTCTCTCCCTGTAGTGTTTCTCCCTCCCTCTCTCTCCCTGTAGTGTTTCTCCCTGAGTGTTTCTGCCCTGTAGTGTTTCTCCCTGTAGTGTTTCTCCCTCTTTCTCCCTGTAGTGTTTCTCCCTCTCTCTCCCTGTAGTGTTTCTCCCTGTAGTGTTTCTCCCTCTCTCCCCCTGCAGTGTTTCTCCCTGTAGTGTTTCTCCCTGTAGTGTTTCTCCCTGTAGTGTTTCTCCCTCTCTCTCCCTGTAGGGTTTCTCCCTCTCTCCCCCTGCTCTGTGTCCACTATGGGAATAGTGTGCCATTAAGGATGAACCTATGAGATGCTCTCTGAATAGGACCTGGAATACATAAAGGTGTTTATTATGGGAGGATGGATGTTCTCTGCAGTGAGGTGCCATAACTGGTCAGTGATGTAGTGCATCCCAAATGGGACCCTATTCCTTTGCAGCATTATGGGACCTGGTATGGGATAGGACCTGGTCAGATGTAGTGCATTATGGGACCTGGTCAGATGTAGTGTATTATGGGACCTGGTCAGATATAGTGCATTATGGGACCTGGTCAGATGTAGTGCATTATGGGACCTGGTCAGGTGTAGTGCATTATGGGACCTGGTCAGATGTAGTGCATTATGGGACCTGGTCAGATGTAGTGTATTATGGGACCTGGTCAGATGTAGTGCATTATGGGACCTGGTCAGATGTAGTGCATTATGGGACCTGGTCAGGTGTAGTGCATTATGGGACCTGGTCAGATCCACTCACAACCACTGCATTATGGGACCTGGTCAGATGTAACCATTAGGACCTGGTCAGATGCCCCTCCATTATGGGACCACTAGTCTAGATGTAGTGCATTACTGGGACCTGGTCAGATGTAGTGCATTATGGAACCTGGTCAGGTGTAGCCCATCCATTATGGGACCCTGGTCAGATGTCAACCTGCATTATAGGACCTGGTCAGGTGTAGTGCATTATGGGACCTGTCCCCTACACTCCACTCTAACCACTAGTCTACCTGCCGTCCCCCCTCTAACCACTAGTCAACCTGCCGCCCCTCCCCTCCACTCTAACCACTAGTCTACCTGCCGCCCATCCACTCTAACCACTAGTCTACCTGCCGTCCCATCCACTCTAACCACTAGTCTACCTGCCGCCCATCCACTCTAACCACTAGTCAACCTGCCAGCCCCTCACCCATCCACTCTAACCACTAGTCAACCTGCCGCCCCTCCCCATCCCTCTAACCACTAGTCTACCTGCCGTCCCTCCACCCATCCATTCTAACCACTAGTCAACCTGCCGCCCCTCCACCCATCCACTCTAACCACTAGTCAACCTGCCGCCCCTCCACCCATCCATTCTAACCACTAGTCAACCTAGCCCCTCCATCCTCTAACCACTAGTCAACCTGCCGTCCCTCCACCCATCTCTAACCACTAGTCAACCTGCCCCCCCTCCACTCTAACCACTAGTCAACCTGTAGCCCCTCCACCCATCCACTCTAACCACTAGTCAACCTGCACCTAATCCCCTCCGCCCCTCCATCCATTCTAACCACTAGTCTACCTGCCGCCCCTCCACCCATCCATTCTAACCACTAGTCAACCTGCCGCCCCTCCACCCATCCATTCTAACCACTAGTCAACCTGCCGCCCCTCCACCCATCCATTCTAACCACTAGTCAACCTGCCGCCCCTCCACCCATCCCATTCTAACCACTAGTCAACCTGCCGCCCCTCCACCCATCCATTCCCTAACCACTAGTCAACCTGCCGCCCCTCCACCCATCCACTCTAACCACTAGTCAACCTGCCGCCCCTCCACCCATCCACTCTAACCACTAGTCTACCTGCCGCCCCTCCACCCATCCATTCTAACCACTAGTCAACCTGCCGCCCATCCACTCTAACCACTAGTCTACCTGCCGCCCCTCCACCCATCCATTCTAACCACTAGTCTACCTGCTGCCCCAGTATAAAGAGAGAAGTCATTTGGGACTTAATCTGTTGTCAGGGTATTTGTCATTCTGACCTCGTGTTGCCATGGTTACCTCAGGAGGGCAGCTAATAGACAGTCATGAAGAGGGCACAACAAAACCTAATCTACCTCAGGAGACTGAAAAGATTTGGCATGGGCCCTCAGATCCTCAAAAGGTTTTACAGCTGCACCATCGAGTGCATCACTGCCTGGTATGGCAACTGCTCGGCCTCCAACCGCAAGGCACTACCGAGGGTACGGCCCAGTACATCACCAGGACCAAGCTTCCTGCCATCCAGGACCTCTATACCAGGTGGTGTCAGAGGAAGGCCCTAAAAATGGTCAAAGCCACCAGCCTCTAGACTGTTCTCTCTCTCTCTCTCTCTGTCTCTCTCTCTGTCTCTCTCTCTCTCTCTCTCTCTCTCTCTCTCTCTCTCTCTCTGTCTCTCTCCTTCTCAATTCAATTCAAGGGCTTTATTGGCATGGGAACATGTGTTAACATTGCCAAAAGCAAGTGAGTGATAATATATAAAATGAATATATAAAGTGAAATAAACAATAAAAATTAACAGTAAACATTACACATACAGAAGTTTCAAAACAGTAAAAGACATTACAAATGTCATATTATATATATATATATATTTTATACAATGTACAAATAGTTAAAGGACACAAGATAAAATAAATAACATAAATATGGGTTGTATTTCAATGGTGTTTGTTCTTCACTGGTTGCCCTTTTCTCGTGGCAACAGTCACAAATATTGCTGCTGTGATGTCACACTGTAAGTATTTCCCCAGTAGATATGGGAGTTTATCAAAATTGGATTTGTTTTCAAATTCTTTGTGAATCTAGGGTGTAATCTGAAATATGTCTCTCTAATATGGTCATACATTGGGCAGGAGGTTAGGAAGTGCAGCTCAGTTTCCACCTCATTTTGTGGGCAGTGAGCACATAGCCTGTCTTCTCTTGAGAGCCAGGTCTGCCCTCGACTTGACCTTTCTCCAATATGAGGCTATGCTCACTGAGTCTGTACATAGTCAAAGCTTTCCTTAATTTTGGGTCAGTCACAGTGGTCAGGTATTCTGCCGCTGTGTACTCTCTGTTTAGAGGGCAAATAACATTCTAGTTGCTCTGTTTTTTTGTTAATTCTTTCCAATGTGTCAAGTAATTATCTTTTGTTTTCTCATGATTTGTTTGGGTCTAATTGTGCTGTTGTCCTGGGAGCTCTGTAGGGTGTGTTTGTGTTTATGAACAGAGCCCCAGGACCAGTTTGCTTAGGGGACTCTTCTCAGGTTAGTCTCTCTAAGTGATGGCTTTTGTTATGGAAGGTTTGGGAATACAACTTGTTTTTAGGTGGTTATAAATTTGCCCGGCTCTTTTCTGGATTTGATAATTGGCCTCAGATACTCAACTAAATTCTCTGCTCTGCAGGCATTTATTTTGGTGTTCTACGTTGTACAGGAGGATATTTTGCAGAATTCTGTGTGCAGAAGTCTCAATTTTGGTGTTTGTCCCATTGGCTCTTGGTTGTTAGGCGGACCCCAGACCTCACAACCTCTCTCTCTCTCTATCTCTCATCTCTGTCTCTCTCTCTCTCCTTTCTCTCCTCTCTCTTTTCTCTCTCTCTCTCTCTCTCTCGCTCTCTCTCTCTCTCTCTCTCTCTCTCTCTCTCCAATGACGACATGTCATGTAGTAATGTGTCTCATGTGTCCATCATGTGTTTATTTGTGTATATGTGTGTTGTGTATGTAAATGTGTAATAAATGTAATAATATGTTTTTGCAGTGACATGTAATAAATATATGTGTCATATGTGTGTATGTGTAATAAATATGTGTCGTAATAAATGTGTGTGTGTATGTGTATTGTGTGTTTGTGTGTATTAATGTGTGTGTAATGGGCTTGTGTGTGTGTGTATATGTATGTGTGTGTGTGCATATGTGTAAATATGTGTGTGTGTGTAAATATGTCATGTAATATATATCTGAACTATGAGTAATACTTAGTTCTGTGTATTGTGTTGACAGTATGTGCATGTGTATGTGTGTATATGTATAATATGTAAATAATAATAATAATATGCATGTATAAGTAAATAATAATAACGTAAATAATGTAAATATGTGTGTGTAAGTAATATGTAAAATAATATTAAATAATAATATTAATAATGTATTAGTAAATGCCAATGTGTAAATGTGGCTTTGTATCAATATGTAATAACAATCTGTTGTGTATATTAAATGTGTGTCGCGTCTTTATGTGCGTCATGTATGGTCTGTGTCTTAATGCGTGTGTGTAAATAATGAGGTGGTGTGAACGCGTGTGGTTGTTAATATGTAATGTGTAACCAGCGTAATGTCATCTCGTCTGTCTGTATATCTGTGTAAGTAATAATGTGAAAGGTGAGTGAACGCGTGTATGGTTGTTAGTAATATGTGTAATGTGTGCATCAATGTAGTGCCGTGTATGCTGATGTGTAAATGTAATGGCGAAGTGATGAACGCTTGATAATATGATTTCTGGTCTCTCTCTCCCCCTCCTCTCCCCTCTCTCTCATCTATCTCTCTCCTATCTCTCTCTCTCTCTGCATGTCTATTTCTCTCTATTCTTGTCCTCTCTCTCTCTCTCTCCTCTATTGGCATGATAAGTCAGTAAAGGTGACATTGCCAAAGAAAGGAGAACACAGAGAAGAACTTGCAGTGTAGTTAATTATAGTTCTCGATGACTCCTATATTATGCAGTTTTACCTTCCTCTGTTCTGCCTGTGCAGATCTAATTCAAGTTATGAACTAAACTGAGACAGTCTGTTCTGCCTGTACCCAGATCAGTCTCTCTGAGGTTTAGCAGACTGAGCTGAGGGACAGTCTGTTCTGCCTGTACCCAGATCAGTCTCTCTGGGGGTTAATAACAGAGTGAGGCTGAGGACAATCTATTTCTGCCCTTGTACCTCATGAATCAGTCTCCTGAGGGTTAATAACAGAGTGAGCTGAGGGACAGTCTGTTCTGCCTGTGCCCGAATCAGTCTCTGGGGTTTAGTAGCAGAGTGAGCTGAGGACAGTCTGTTCTGCCTGTACCTGAATCAGTCTCTCTGGGGTTTAGCAGACTCGATCTGAGGACTAGTCTTTGTTCTAGCCTGTGGCCCAGATCAGTCTCTCTGAGGTTAATAATCATAATGAGCTGAGGACAGTCTGTTCTGCCTGTACCCAGATCCAGTCTCTCTGGGGGTTAATAACAGACTGGAGTCTGTAGAGACAGTCTGTTTCTGCCTGAAAACATTTCCAGATCAGTCTCTCTGGGGTTAATAACAGACCGGGCTGAGGACAGTCTGTTCTGCCTGTACCTGAGATCAGTCTCTGGGGGTTAATAACAGACTGAGCTGAGGACAGTCTGTTCTGCCTGTACCCAGATCAGTCTCTCTGGGGTTAATAACAGACTGAGGCTGAGGACAGTCTGTTCTGCCTGTACCTGAATCCAGTCTCTCTGCGGGGTTTAGCAGACTGAGCTTGAGGACAGTCTGTTCTGCCTGTACCCAGATCAGTCTCTCTGGGGGTTAATAACAGACTGAGCTGAGGACAGTCTGATTCTGCCTGTACCCAGATCAGTCTACTGGGCGTTTGGCGGACTGGGCTGAG